>NW_005843258.1:140011-149037 GCF_000455745.1 Alligator sinensis | reverse complement strand
GGAAGTGTCACCTCCTTGGACCTATTCGTCATGCATCTGCTGATGCACGATAAAGTGCCATTGGCTTTTTTGATGGCTTTGTCACACTGCTGACTCATGTTCATCTTGGAGTCCACTAGGACTCCAAGATCCCTTTCCATTTCCGTGCCACCCAGCAGGTCATTTCCTAGGCTGTAGGTGTGCTGGACATTTTTCCTCCCTAGGTGCAGCACTTTGCATTTCTCCTTGTTGAACTGCATTCTGTTGTTTTCTGCCCACTTGTCCAACCTGTCCAGATCTGCTTGCAGCTGTTCCCTGCCCTCCGGCGTGTCCACATCTCCCCATAGCTTTGTGTCACCTGCAAACTTGGACAGAGTACATTTCACTCCCTCGTCCAAGTCACTGATGAAGACATTAAAGAGTATCGGTCCAAGGACCGAGCCCTGCAGGACCCCACTGCCCACACCCTTCCAGGTCGAAACCGACCCATCTACCACGACTCTCTGGGTGCGACCCTATATTTAACTATAGTGACTACAGGACTATTGAAACAATATATTTTTTTTTTTCTCAGAAAGAGGAAGTCTGACTGCAGGAGCAGCGTTTGACACTGCTGAGGGATGGAGTATTCCCTGGTAGGCATGAATGATGTTTTAGCCGGGCGGCTTTAATTTATATTACAGCCCAGGGGCTTGTGTTTTGTTGTTATTTAAATACCGGTGGTTTGGGTGAGGCTACTAGGGGTTGGAGGAGGCCTCATAGGGGATCCACAGCAGTGTGGGGACCCTAACACCAGTAAGGGCGCAGCATTGTGGCAAAGCCCTAGAGAAAGGGGCAGCATTGTGGAGAAGCCCCAGAGAAGGGGGCAGCATTGTGGAGAAGCCCCAGAGAAGGGGGCAGCATTGTGGAGAAGCCCCAGAGAAGGGGGCGTAGTGAGACAGGGCCGGGGAGAGCCTTAGCACCGGAGAGGGCGCAGATCGAAGGAGGTAGGGCCCAGAGAGGACAAGGGGCCAGATTACAGCAAGGCCAAGACCTAACAACGTATATTCCATCAGCGAGGCATGGGCTGTGGTGTAGGGGAGGAAACGGAGCCGCAAAAAGCGCCCCCGGGCATTGGGGCAGTAAAAGGGCAGCCTCCCGCTAATTGACATCAATTAACTAATTAACAAGGCATGGCAGGAGACAAGGCGGGCGGTTGCCCCAGGGACAGGTGTGCGGGCCATGTTTGGATCGGCCCAGAGCGGACAACCTGTTACAGCTGCCCACACCTTTTTCCATCGGTACACCTCCATGCAATTCCGTGGCATCCTTTGCTGCAGTTTTCATAGCTAATCCAATCTCAGCAGAACATTCAAAAGTGAAATTTTCCTCTGCTAAGAGCTTCCTTGTATGCCTTCCTTAAGTAGCCCAAACACAAATATGTCTCTTGAGGGCCTCATTAAGTCCATCCTTAAAACTACAATGTTCTGACAATTTCCGTAACTGTCGCAAGAGAAGAAATAGATCCATCTTCAACTTGATTTCTCTTATGGAATCTGAACCTTCCTGTAATCCATGGCTTGGGTGGTAGATGCTCCTGGACAATTTTCACTAATTCTTTAAAGATTTTACTTGCTGTTGTTTTCGGGGCAAGCAGGCTGCACAGTAAAGTACATGTTTTTCCTCCCACCAAACTCAGTAACGCAGCTACATGTTTCTGTCAGGAAATCTCATTTACTTCAAAAAGCTGTTCCAGCTGGTATAGATATAGGCCAGTTTTTCAGGGTGCTATCATGTGCTCCAGTTGTTCCAATATAAGTAGTCATGCGTTCCAGCAGATTTCAAGCACTCAAAATTAAAGCAAATTCTTCAGGTTGATTTAATGCATGCCCGGCTTGTGGGACCCCAACCTCTTTGCCAGTCATTATGTTTGTCCAGGCATTCATAAATAAATGGTTCCAGCCGCAAGGGTGGGAAAGAGGGTTGGTAGACTGTCAAGCATAAGAGTGTTGGTAGACTGTCAAGCATGGAATATATTGTAAATATAAAAGTAAAACTATATATTCAGTCCAATGTTTCCTCTAAGGTATAGCAGTCTATGAGCACACCACTTTGGTCCGTGAGCATGCCACTTCGGTCCCACCTCCCCCTTTCGGCACGCGCCCACAGTATAACACAGTATAACAACAAAAGATGATACTATAACCTTTATTTACCAAAGTGACTCCCGTCTACCATTTTCTGTTTTCCAAACGGAATATACAGTGTCCAGGTTATCTCCAAGATTGGAATTATAATCCCTTCATAATTACAAATATTCAAAATATAAAAAATATTTCAGAATAAATTTAATTTTCCCTCTACAGTTCCCAGCATGTTGCTTTGTTATTTAGATTGCAGTTTGGAAATTGCAATTTAATGAACATATCCAGTTATGTTACATGCAAAAGAATACTTCAGTGAAGGCCTCTCAATGCCAGGAACCTCAGCCCCTGTCCCCACATTGCCTCTGGGAGTGGAGCATTGGGGCTGGGGAGCAGTTTTCCCAGTCCCGGCCCCAGCTCCTGCATCACCCCCGGTCCGGGCCCCAGCCTCTGCATTGCCACCGGAACCGGAGCAGTTTCCCCGGTCCTAGTCCTGGCCCCAGCCCCCGCATCATTGCTGGTCTTGGTCCCAGCCCCAGCCCCTGCATCACTGCTGGAACCGGAGCAGTTTCTCGGTCCCAGCCCCCGCATCGCCGCTGGTACCAGAGCAGTTTCCTGGTCCCAGCCCCCACCTCGCCTCGCCTCACCTCACCTCACCTCCAGGAGTGAGGAGGCACGTGGCATCGGGGCTGGAGAGCAGAGCAGTTTTCCGGCGCTGGCATAGCCTGTGCCAGCCCCAGTCCCTGCCTCGCCATGTCTCTGGGAGCGAGGAGGAACATGGCACCGGGGCTCGGAAGTGGAGCAGTGTCCCAGCCCCCGCCCCCAACCTTGCCCCCATCCCCGCCTCGCCTTGCCTCCCCTCTGGCAGCCTGCCTGAGCTTACCAGTAAGTTTTCCCACACCGGCGTTGGTGCTTCTGCTGTGCTCAGTGTGTTGCCTCTCAAAGCCGCAACCCAGCTCCTCACTGGGTGGGTGTGTGGCATTAATGAGCTCGTGTGCAGCATGGTTTTAAAGCATGCGCAGCTGCATACGCACACAGCTTAGAGGGAACCTTGATTTAGTCCCATTACCAGATTCAATAAAAAGTAACTTTAGATTCATATGTGCAAATTCAACACATTCAAATATCTTACAAATAGGAATCTTTCAAAATGCTAGGACTAGGGAACATACAATGAAAATATTAGGTAGCCCATACAGCAGTTCTTAAGTTAAAGGCAGGGTAGATTTGTCCTCATAACATTAAGGCTTTCCCAACTATTGATTTCGTAGGCTGATTTATTACAGATCTAGATGTTAACATTTTCCTTTGCACCTGCATTTAAGATTGTATTTCCTTACTGTAGAGTGCATCCTTACTGATGCAGAAGAGATGTTAATGTCATAGTATGGAATGGGCAAACAAGGTTCCTTGGGTGAATTCGATATCTTTTATTAGACCAACCCAAATAGTTGGAGAATAGTTATTAAGCAAGCTTTCGGGTTCAAAAACCCTTCGTCAGGCTAAGGAAGTCTCAGCAGTTGGTGTGTGCTCTTCCTAGATAGAATGAAAAGTAAAGAAGCCAGAGGCTGGGCTGGGG
This sequence comes from Alligator sinensis, assembly GCF_000455745.1. NCBI lineage: Eukaryota > Metazoa > Chordata > Crocodylia > Alligatoridae > Alligator > Alligator sinensis. Next base: position 145,356 of record NW_005843258.1, on the reverse strand, counting down.
AGTCAGTTGCCAGGCAGATTATAATGTCTCAAAAATCCAATGTCTATATTTAGTCCATGATCTCTAGCATCCAGGAGGTTGATGAAATGGAGTTCATAGGCTCGTCTCTGGGAAGTGTTGTGTAAGTTTCCCTTGAGGATCAGGACTGAGAGATTGGAGGGAGAGTGGCCCTCCTGTGAGAAATGTGCCCCCACCGGTAATTGGGTATTTCTATCTTTGACGGATTTCCGGTGTGCGTTCATTCTGGTGTGCAGTTGTTGTCTGGTCTCTCCTACATATTTTCCATCAGGGCATTTGGTGCATTGGATGAGGTATATTACATTTCTGGAGGTGCAGCTGTAAGATCCTGGGATGCTGATGGCTCTGTTGTGGGGTGTAGTAATAGTGGGGGTGGTGGAGATGTGTTGGCAGGTTTTGCATTTCTTGTCATGACATGGTCTGGATCCTTTTGGTGTGTTCTGGGCTTGAGGAAGTTTGCTTCTGGTGATGAGGTTAACGAGGTTCAGTGCTTGTTTGAAGGCTAGGATGGGTGGCTCTGGGAAGATCTTTTTAAGAATAGGGTCTCTTTCTAGTATGGGTTGCAGTTGTTTGAGGATTTTTCGTACAGGTTTTCAAGGGAGGGGTGATATGTCATAACCAGTGGTGTGCGATTTGTGGAGTGGGGGGGTCGGGTCTGTACTGCAACAGTTCTTCACGTGGTATCCAGGTGGCTCTTTCAAACGTGTGATCTATCTCTCTGGAGGAATGTCCTTGTTGGGTGAAAGCCGTTTTAAGATTGGTGAGGTGGCAATCCTGGGTGTTCTCTTCAGTACAAATGCGGTGGTATCTGAGGGCTTAGCTGTATATCACAGCTTTTTTGGTGTGTTTGGGGTGATTGCTGGTTCTGTGCAGATATGTATTTTGGTCTGTGGGTTTCTTGTATAACGTGATCTCTATTTTATCATTTTGGATACTGATCGTCATGTCTAAAAAGGAGATGCTGGTGTTGGAGTATTCTAGAGAAAGTTGAATGGAGGGATGGTGATTGTTGAATTTCTGATGGAACTCAATCAGAGATTGTAGGTTTTCAGGCCAAATGATGAAGATGTCATCGATATATCTTAAGTATAGCAAGGGTTTGATGGTGCAGTATGGAATGAACTTTTGTTATATTCTGTCTCAGGAATGAAGCGTATTTTTGTTCTAGTTGTCAGTTTTGCATTTTATGTTTACTACCTCTCTCTTCTTCTAGATTGATTCAGCTGCTTACTAGCCTTATCCTATGTGACCCAACAGAGTACATGGTCCGTTTCCAAATGCTTAATTACTATCCTGTTCTCAACCCTGGATTATAGCAAAAAAGAACACACAGCTAAACTGGCTTCCCAATTTCATACACTCTATGCTCTATACTGATTAAATTTTCCTATACATCATGGTTATGAAAAACAAAATGCTCTGTGAGACATTGCCTATCTTCTCTAATGCTGATCAGTGCACATTCACTGCAAACCCACTGTATCTGGCCCGTTTCTACACACTTCTCTTTTTATGATATATGGCTGGTGACAGGCTATTGCAACATTCTCTGTTGCCTGAATATCTGAAACCTGGTCATATTTATGTTTTATCATATGTACATTGTGATTCAAACTGCTAAATATTTTTGTCTGTTCTTTGGAGATCTTACATGTTCTCACCATTCTAAAAACTTTTTCTAACATTATATTATTGTCCTTTAATGATTTTGTTACTCTCATTAGTCTGCTCCCATTAAGATCCTGTCTTTTAGCATGTCATTCATGTTTGTCAAAAGTCTTATCAACAATAGCTGAGGCATCCACTCATCAGTTTTTTCAGAACCCCAGTTCTGAAACCCAGTTCAGAACCCCAGTGTCTCTCACATAACATTTATTATGGGGCCCTTTTCTACACAGTAGTCTTCAAGTAGTTCAAAGACCCTGCCTAGATTTTAGTCCCCTGGCTCCTGGGATCTGTGTTGTGTAGGTATCCTTGGGGTTGGGGTTTTTGTTTGGTTTCTTTGCCTGATTCATATTAGAAAACCAGTAGCTCCCTGTGTTGCAAATCATTTACCTGTAAGGGTGAGCTCGGTGAACTCCTTCAACCTAGGCTCCACAGTGATCCTTGTTTCGAAGTCCACACATGGTGCATTACTTGCCTATTTGTTTTTCCTTTCGACATTATGTATTGTCTTCATCTAGACCACTCCTGAAAATAGAGATCCACAGAGAATAAAGGGATAAAATAAGCATTCATTTTTTAATAAGCCTTTTCAAACGTACATCCTCAGCATCTTAGCTAAACACAGTGAGTGACTGAGAAGCAGTCATTTTCTGCTTTTTCTCTTAAATCAATGGTACACCATTTATCTACTGAGCATGAATATAATACAAAGGCCATCTTTCTTGGGGGAATTCTGAATTGATTCTCACTGAAAATAATGGAAGATAGTGGCCCTCTTTACTTCAAGTTGCCTTGTTCCCACTGCAACCACTATTGGGAAGTAATGACTATCTTTACAAATTATAGCTTGTAGCATCTGTGCTATTGGAAGAAATGGGAAATGGTGGCCATTTCCCAAGTACACTGCAGGAAATAACTACATGGTACAAGGGAAATCTTTGATAAATATGGTATTTTAAAATCTTTCCACTTTGACAATGTTTCTTTAAATTCATTATACATTAGATAAAAAACTTATGGCCCAGATTTGTATCCGAATTAACTGTTGATTGTACCAGTAATCAACTGGGCCTTACTTTAAAATGAAACAAAACAAAACCACTACGTTTCTTACTTATGGAATATATAAACCAGCTAACAATTTTAAACATATCTGTTGTTCTCTGTGCTCTTGGATGTATTGTTGGAAATAAATAAATACTCAGCTTGCCTCTTTGGGACAATGAAAATAGGCTAGCTACTAGCTAGCAGCTATTTTGTTCTTGGCTACCTTTAGGTTTTCTTGTATTATTTGCACAAAGTTCAAATTTCATGCTGGTTAATAATAACAGTCAGGTTTATACTCTTCCAATGATTGTTCTTGGTCTTAAGAGTGAAAGACTATTTGCTAACCCTATATTTTAGGTACATTCAAATTGGTAATGTTACAGAATCATTCATTTGATCATATAAATTAATACATGTTTAGGATTAAGGTGATTTAGAGTTTTCATTATCTGTCTCACTGTAGGAAGCACAGGATATTTGTATCCTAGGCTGTTTATTTAAATGATGGGTTGTCACAATAACAGGTAGTGTTGCAGGAAAAATAAGAGATATTGTCATGGTTACCACAACTACCACATTGATAGTTTATTTTTTTTTGAAGTTCTAAACATCTGGCTAGTCATTTTACAGCCTACCTTCCCCATGTGTAATTCTAGCCTTTTTTAAATAGGTCAAACAATAGGTTTATGTTAAATATGTTAAATAAATAAAAATGTAGAGAGTTAAAGTATTCAGATATCTCACTCTAGGAATCTGAATTTCACAGTTATAGATTGAAAGAGAGGTCTTCAGAGTGTAAAGAGCATTTTGGAAGAGTAGTCTTAGAGTTCAAATAAGTAAAAGTTCAGAAGCTAAATTGTTCTGCTCTCTGTATGTAAGAGTTGAGAGAATTGATCCTTTGGGCTAGGGAGGAGAGAATGTGGTTATGGAGAACAAGAGAAAATATCAAGAAAAGCTCTTTATATAAAATGAAGAATGAATAACATTTCTATAGATAAACCACACCCCTGAATTCCAGGGGTACTAATTCCATAATTTTAATTAGTCACTCAGAGCTGAATTGGGAACTGATATGTATTTCTTTGGTCTTAGCCACATGATCAAGAACATGATAGCATTTCTGTCCATGTATTAAATGTCACTAAAATGACAGAACATTAAAAATGCGCCACAGAAGTATGTTTTGATTTTATTCAGTGTCTAAAATGAAATGTTAAGGCCATGCTATATGTCTCTGCTTTCTACTAGAAGATTTTAATCAAGATTTAAAGCCATGTCTTTTCTATGAAAATAGCAAATAGAAATATTTGTGTTATAGTACACAGCTTCTACGCATCATTTTCCTTATACCAATTAGAAACGTTTTGAAATATCTTTCCAAGATTATGACCATCGTAAGCTCTGTAGCCTGAAGTTATAAAGGATATAGAGAACTCTTTTTTCATCTTTTGCTGAACAGGGGACAAAGGACTTCACACCTGCTTCACCTCCATAAGCTATTCAGTTAGCACTCCAGATGGAAAGATGCTCTGTAGGAGAAAGAACTCTTTATTCCCTCTCTCTCTGCATGACCATGTAGAGGTCTATTTCCAATGCTTCCTACCAATAATTTTTCACTGACACTTTGAGAGCCACCAGTACTTTACACAAAACTTCAGAATTGAGTGGGTATTTTAGTGGCACTGAAGTAAAAAAAGAAAACAGTCTTTGCTACAAAGCAAGAGCCGTATGTTCAAAAGGTGTTCTGTACCAGAGGTGGCCAACCTACATGTGTACCAGAAGTGTCACAGGCAGTATATGTGACACACCACATATCATGGAGGGGGTAGGCAGCACAGTGGCAGATAAGGCAGGGAGCAGAAAATGAGCAGTAGATTAGGAAGGAAGCAAAAATCAGAATGCAAATTATGCAGGTGAAAGGCATTAGATTAGCACTTTGGCGACACATAGGGGGTGCATGTGCACTCCCTGAGCATGGCGATGCACCCCCTACAAAAATGCTCCACTGACCCCTGGTTGGGATCCCCCGCCCCCCACCACTGACAGCTCTGGTCACATCTGTGGGAGCTCCCCACTTACCACCCCCATGCCGCGCTCCCGTTGCCGCTGCTGCGCTCCTGCTGCGCCTCTGCTGCCGCCGTGTCCCCCCAGCCACTGGGGGTACACGTCATTCATAGAGTAGCAGTTGGGGAGGGTGTGGGGTCATTTGTGGCATGCCTGCCAAAAAGGTTAGCCCCCACTGCTCTATGCAGTTGGTCCCCCCACCTTGGAGAAACCTGTGCTGAGAGTAACTCACTATTAGGTACGTTGCAGAGGCATTTTGCCCATTCTTGTAATTATAACATGAGGGAGTATGAAGTCTTCTGAAAGCCTTCACAGTTGTAGCAATGTAGTTGTAATTAACACTTGGCTATCGTTTTTGCTATAAAAACATAAGCTATTAGGGCTGTGCGAAGCTTTGGGTGCTGATTCGATTCGGAGGAGATTCGACTTGATTCGGTGGCCAAATCTCCGAATCCAAATAAAATCAGGAGATCAGTAAAAAAGGTTCAAATCGATTTGAAGCTTTCTGAATCAATTCAAAAAAGATTCTGAGAGCTTCGGAGATTCGGGGA
>NW_005843258.1:102061-140001 GCF_000455745.1 Alligator sinensis | reverse complement strand
CCTCTGCCAGCTCCTTCCCCCCTATGGTTGCCCCGCCCAGCCCCAGCTCCCAGTTCTTAAAAAAAAAAAGAAGAAGCCCCACACTCACCAGCTACTGCAGCAGCCGTTGGGCCTTCTGGGGGTTCATGATAGAGTAGGGGGCAGCAGGGATCGACCCCTGCCTGGCTGCAGCTGGTGAGTGTCAGGCTTTTTTTTTTTAAAGAGCCTGGACACTGGGGCTGGGGTGGCCAGCCATTGACAGGCAGGGGATGGAGCCTGTTTGATTTGGAGATTCGGCCAATTTAGCAGCGGCTGAATTTCCAAATCAGATTCAGCCAAATTGATTTGGAACAGTGATTTGAGTCATTGAATTGAATCACTGTCCCCAGAATCGGCCAAATCTGAATCTGAATTGAATACTAGCCACTTCTCACAGGCCTATAAGGTATATAAACATAATTGTGGCTCAGTTGTAGATTTTGACCATGGAGGTTTATGAAAATTTCTGCCTATCTAGGAAAGTTTTTGTCAGTCTTAAGATACCCTAGCCTGCATACCATCATGGAGCTAAAGTTTAATTTCATAAATAACCAACCCTTTCCCTGAATTGGACAGCATTCAATACAGGTATGTCTTGGAACCCATCTTTTTCTTGGTGTTCTATCCAGCATTGCTAGTCAAAGTGAACTTGGGTCTAAAAGCAGGCATTGGAATTTGCTCCTGAACTTCACAAAGGTTATTTAACTTCTCCAAACAGCATGCTAGACCTGAGGTCCCTGCTAGCCCTTCTTTTCTCTGATTCTAGGATCTTTTACCCAAGAGTCTAGTGATTAAGACACTTTCCCAAGAAGTGAGAGATCTGTGTTCTAGTCCCTCCTTGGCCAAAGGGGTTTTTAAATATACATCTCCTACTTCCCAGGGAAGCAACTTAAACTAATGGCTAGGAGCTAGGCTACTGAAAGCCCTCCCACTCCTTATCCACTTAAAATTTGCCAACTGTGCAGCCAAGAGCGCAGCAGTCCTGAAGCAAGAAGGAGAACAAATAAGAGGGTACGTGACTCTGTAGCTCAGTGAAGAAAGGAATCCTAGGGTTTGGTCCCAATATCAGCAATTCCTCATAGTTCAGGATGATTGTTTTCCATGATTGCTTTATCTGTGGCTCTGAAGTTGACTGATGAGACTGATCTAGAATCTATAGACTTTTGCAACTTGGGCAGACATTTCTGTGTAGGGTGGGTGGCTCTGGATTCTTGATTCGGGCTGCATCACACTGTTTCTGCTGCTCCTGCTTTTCCATCTCCTGTTGTTGTTTTAAGGTTTCAAAGTACTGAGATCCTTGCAGCAGATTCTTCCTCCATTTGGGACGATCCTGAGCAATAGTCTCCCAAGAGTTGATGATGATGTTACATTTTTTCAAGCCAACCTTGAGGACATCCTGAAAGTGCTTTCTCTGCTCTACACTTGAGCATATGCCTTGGCTGAACTATGAGCACAAAAATTACTTGGAATGTCTGGAGTCAGACATCTGGATGATGTGGCTGGCCCAGCGAGGTCGATGCTGGATGATCATCGCCTCAATGCTCATGGTGTTTGCATGTAAGAGGACACTACTGTTGGTGCATCTGTTTTCCCACTGGATTCGAAGGATCTTCTGCAGGCAGCATTGATGATACTTCGCCAGCGACTTGAGGTTTCTCTTGTACATTCTCCATGTTTCAGCTCTGTACAGTAAGGTGGGGATCATAGGTTTGATAAACTGTCAGCTTGGTTGATGTGATGTTGCAATACTGTAATTGAATGCCCATTACCTCAGCCATCTGAAGGCTGCACTTTCACTTTTAAGGCAATTTTGGCTTCCTTCATCCATGTCAGCCTCCTGCAAGAGAGGCTTCTGAGGTACAGGAAATAGCCAACATTCTCCAGTCTCACCATGGACTGGAATTACTGGAGATGGGAACCGCTCATTAAGAGCTTTTTGATGGACGACCTTACTCTTCTGAATGCTGTGTCAGTCCCATTTTCTTGTATGCCTTGGTAAAGATGTTGATGATTGTCTGAAGATCTGCTTCCAAGTGAGCACAGTCTACAGCATCATCACCATACTGGAGCTCAGTGATTGAGGTCGTGGTGATCTTGGTTTTGGCTCAGAACTGGCTGAGATTAAACAGCTTACTGTCCATTTGGTAGTTTAGCTCCACTCCAATTGGAAACTTGTTAGTAGTCAGATATAGCACCGTGGCAAGGAATATCGAGAACAGTGTTGGAGTGGTGACACAGCCAGGGCTGGATTTACACCTCACACACCTCTAGGCACATGATCTTCAGTGCTGCCTATCTGGACACAAAGCAGGGGAGAGGGTGGCAGCACATGGCCAGATGCAGAGCAGGGACCCAGGGATGGCACGCAGGTGGGCAGGGACAGAGCACCACTGCCCCTGGTATGTTGGCACCCCTAGGCACATGCCTACTTTGCCTTTTGTGTAATCCGGCCTTGGACACAGCCCTTCTTAACTTCCATGTTAACCTCAAAGAGATCTGTGATAGATCCATTACTGAGAACCACCACTTGCATGTTGTCATGGATCAACTGAAAAAATGGTGACAAATTTCAGTGGGCATCCATACTTCAGAAGAATCCTCTGCAGCACTTCTCAGTTGATAGTTTAAGAATTTTGAAGTCAAAGAAGGCCAGGTAGAGCGATTTATGTTGTTTCTAGCATTTTCCCTGCAGCTGGTGAGGGTTCTTGCAATGCTCTTTCCTTTGGTGGACAGCCAAGTGATCTCCCGGAAATTTCCAGTGTCAGACCTGACTCCCTTCTTGAAGACTGTCATGATCATGGCATCCCTGAGGTCATTTGGAATTTCTCTTCATTCCACATCCTCAAGATGCGAGTATGGAGCTGTGATGTGACTTTCTTTTCCCACTGTTTAAAGATTTCAGCAGGGATTCCATCAGCTCCAATAGCCTTGTCATTCTTCATCTACTTGATGGTTTTTTTCATCTTGGCAAGGGTTGGAAGGATTCCAAGATTGTCTTTGACTGGATGTCTTTAAGAGCACTCTTATCAACAGAGATCCTGATTTTCTGTTTCCCACGGAAAAAACAAGAAAACCACAGATTTCCCCTTTTTTATCAGAGAAAATGCAGATTTCTCCTTTTAGGAGAGAAACCCGCGCATTCTCTGCTTTTGCAAACAGCTCTGCAGGCTGGTTGAGCTCCAGCCTGCAAGAGCTGTTTGCAAACAGGGCGGGAAACCCCCAGCCTTGCCCGGACAGGGAAGAGCAGGGCCTGAGGCTCTCAGTCAGCCACAGCTCTGCTCCGCTCAGCTTCACTCTTCGCTCCCGGAGCCTGAGATAAGTGGGGCTTTCAGGGGGCTGGGGGCCCCTCTGGCAGGGCTGAGGGGTTGCGGGTCATGGCTGGGGGGCACCGGCAGGGCTGGGGGGAGCCAGGAGGCAGCCCCACCCCCGCCCGAGCAGGCAGCAGCAGTGTGGAAGCTATTTCCATGCTGATTGTGCTGCAGCTGCCTGCTGTTGTGGGCAAGGAGCTTAGGACTTGGGTCCCTGACCCCATAGCCCTGGCAGCTGGGGTCCCCCCGGCAGGGCCGGGGGGCAGGTGTTATTGGTAGGGGCAAGAGGCACAAGTATGGTGGTGGGCTGTTGTGTGGGCAGTGAGGGGCACCAGAAGGGTTGGGATGGCTTTGGTGGTATGTGAGGGGCACCAGCAGGGCTGGGGGAGGCATTGTGGGTGAGTGAGGAGCACTAGCAGGGCTGGAGGGTGCTGCAGAGGGCTTTGAATTTTAATAATGGATTTGGGGTATTTTATCAGAGAATTTGTGATTTTTTTTTATCAGAGAAAACCAGGATCCCTGCTTCTCAGTAACAGAATCCTAATTGATAAGGTCTTTAAAATACTTCTTCCATTGGGCATTGATGGCTTACCTTCTTTGATCTAGTCTTCTCTATCCTTAGGTCTCAAAGGTGTTGGTCCCCGAACGTTTGGATCATAGATGACTTTGGTGGCACTTAAAAAACAGCACATAGCATGGATGTCAGTGAGATGTTGAATCTCCTTTTCCATGTCTTCCCACTATCTGCTCTTCATATCATGGGTCTTCCTTTGGACCTCTGCCTTGGCTTGCTGATGGTTCAGTTTCTATTGCTTGGAATTGATACTGTTCTGCCAAGCACAAAAAGGCCTTATGGTCAATCAACTCTTGGATCTCCTGATCATTTTCATCAAACCAGTCTTGATATTTCTTGGTAGAGAATCCAAGTGTCTTTTTACTGGTGCTTATGACAGTGGATTGAAGGGACCCAAAGCACTGCCAGCATTCTCCCATTTTTGTTGATCAAAATTCACCAGTTTTCTTGTTGAGGCAGTGATGAAAAAGGGTCCATGAGTCCTTCAGTGATGATCTTTTGTTGGCATTGCTTCTGCTGAGGCTGTCATTTTGGAAGCCATTTTGAGTGACATAACTGAGCAGATGAGTCAGTGATTAGTCCAGCAATTGTCAGCTTCTAGCATAGTTTAGGTGATGTGGACATTTTTGTAATCTGAGGCACGAGCAATGACATAGTACCTCAAATACCAGTGCTTAGATCATGGGTGGTGGCATGATTGTGTCTTTTTCTGGCAGAATAGGGTATTGGTGATGGTGAGTCCGTGTTCTACGCATTTGGTCTTAATATTATTTCTGCATGTTATCCTATAACTATTTAATGCAAAATGCATAGGCATTCCCAGGGCTTGCATTTTAAAAATAATTTATCATCATGTTCCTGAGTGAAGCCGATAAATTTGTGTTTACATATTGATAAAATGTATATTGAAGACACTTTAAGAGATTTCTTCCAATTATCAGGTTACTGCGCTAAGAAACATTCTATAGCTTGTCTTAATACAATTACAAGATGATCAGACTAGAGTCATGTTTGCATAATTAGTTCCTCACCACTAGGAAAAAAAATAAAATAGAGAATAAATCAAATTTCTGTTGTGCTAACCTGGGTTTTATTAAGTCAGTGATGATTTTTGGATTGTTTGGGATCGCTGCTTGGTACAAACCTATGATATGAGTTAGGAAAAATATTTGTATCACAAGAAAAATAAAATACTAAAATCTATATAATGATTTCCATTGATGTACTGCCAAATAATTTTTGCAGTAAGCACCAGGGAGGCTATGCTTGTCTGTGAAATATTAATTATGCCTCATCGAATCCAACTCAGTAAAGAGGTTTCCTTAAAAATTGTAAAGTAATTGGCTAATACCTAAAATCTATAGTTTTATTGAGAACCCAGTAGTCAGATTTTTTTCTTTAAATTAGCAGAGAATTGGAACTTAATATGTCCCAAAGAAATAATTTTGCTTTTCTTAAGGAAGCTGTTAAGTTTTATTGACTTTGGAACAGTTTACCTCTTATGCAGTTCAAGTAAAAGTGCAACACTTGAAAAATAGGATATAAATGAGCCTTTTAAATTAGCTTGAGGAGCTAAGAATGTCTTTATAGCATTAGCAGTTAGTAATTGATGCATTCATCCTAAATCTCAATTTTGCTGCTGCAGCAAGTCCCAAAAATTAGCATAACAATCCCAAGAACAAATGGGTCCCTGGTTGGAAGTTTCGCTACTACTTATATTTTCATTCATTACTGTGATTTTTGTCTGATCTGTGAAAGAAAAAAAAACACATTTTGTTCACAATATAAAACATACAATTATTTTATACTTTTCTCTACAAATTTAATATGTAGTATTGATATAATGTACTACTGATTATACTGTAAAATAAAACTTGTATAAATGACACCTCTGATTAGACTCTCTTAATATTTTCTATATTCTTATTTTACTTCTTGAGACCCTGCATTATAGCTACAGGAATACTAATGTTATGGTCTATTTTCTTCTACAGTGTATTAGAGATTTCCATAGCAGATTATGAAACTTAATCCTAAAAGTATCAACATCCATTTCTGCTTCATTTTCACATTGTAAAAATAGCACAGATGTAATTTTATAGTAGTAACAGATCTAAATTGCATGCAAACACCCAAGGTAGGCTGGGACAAATTCACACAAGAAAGCATGGTGTCAAAGTGCGAAACAAACATATGCATTAATTTCAACTTTGTCAATATCTAAGTATAGCAACATTAAAGCTATGTGGATTTTCATATAGTGACAAACAAGAATAGTGAAATTTCCATATCAAAAGAGCCTAGTGATGAATGGTAGTCTTGTCCATGAATGCTTCAATGGAAAGCATAAAAATCCTACTATATGCAGAGGTGCACCACAGAGTGCAGTTTCTTTTTGATCATATTTAGACCCCAGCTTTGAAATGAGCTGCATATTGACAGTCTCTTGCACCCCTATAAACTCTACAGGTATAAATGGAGCTTTGTAGGATGCAGGCAGCATGTCCACACAAAGCTTGTTTGGAGAAGGAATTTGAGCATGATCAGTTCTTGCCCTAGAGCAGGCAAACTGATATCACTTGTAATTTTTACCCTCAATATTTTATGTGCAAAGAGTGTTCTTATTTATGCAGTGTTTGAGATTAAACAATATTTACCCATCCCCAAAGTATTATGTCATCTTTGGAAAGTACTCGGAACTTGTAACTCACTGTAAAAGTTCTAATTATTATTTCTTAAATTAAGCATATTAATTGTATGCCTGAACTTTGCCCTCCACTAATTAAATACAAATAAGAATCTGTCTAAAACAGTTCAAGAAATAAGCACTTATTTACATTAAATTTAATGTTCATGAAACATGGGCCGCATCTACACGTGCAGATGACTGCGCAATAACTGGCGTTAGTGGGCAGTACTGTTACCATGTGTTTTTCTCCTGATGCTATTGCATACTAATAATGAGCTACTGTGCAGTGTGAGAGAGCCACAGGGAGTGAGGGAGAGACTCTGGGAACGGCCTCACAGCAGCCCAGCACTCACCAGGTCCCGGAGCCGGCACACTGAGCCGCACCCAAAGCTCTGCGTTTTAAAAGCAGCCTCTCTCTCCAGATTGGAGGAGAGGCACCTGACAGAGCTATTTAAAGCACCAGGTAGGGGCTGAGTGAAAGGACGCCATCAGAGAGCAGTGTGCTCTCACTTCTGGGAGAGCCAGAAACTGGAAGTGAGGGAATCCTCCTGCAGGCAAGAGCTGTCAGTCTGCAAGCTGATTGTGGCTGGAAGGCCACTGAAGAGTCCAGTGGGACCATCAGATGAAGGGAAGATGCATCCCTAGAGGGGCTTCAGGGGAAGCCTGAATCTCCAGCTGCTGACATGGCAAGAGAGCTTCGAGGATCACTAGAAGTGGCCAACAACAGATCAGCAAGCAGAAACTTTGGACTTCAGTGCTTCTAGAAAAATTAATAGCAGCCAAATTAATAGCCCACCATATTCTGGACACACAGGGTTTCAGCCTTGTAAAGGGGACTGAATGGACATGTAGTAGCTTGTTAGTACTGCGCAGTGTCGTCACCACACAATTAGTGCCCAGCAGCACTACTGCTCCATAGTAATGAGCTACGGTGCAGTCACATCTCGTGTAGACACACCAATGCTGAAGTAAAAGCTCTAAGCTGAAGTCCCATTTACATACAGAAGAAGTATAAACACAGATAGAAAATATGCTGATTGCCCCACTCTGCTCTGCCATTGTATTTCAATCTTTACTAATATTAGCTATAGAAGTGCTGATAGCAGCAGCTTCACCTAGTTAAACTATTCTCAGTCTATGAAGATTGGTGTTCAGCTGATTTTCTTATTGAAGAGCTTCTTTAACAATGTTGCTACAGAATAAAGACTTCCAAATCTGAATAAGTAGGAAGGTCACATGATGGTATTTATGAAAATGTTTACCTAGAATTTACCGGCTTCCAAAGAAAATATAGTCGGCTGAATGGTCTGAGCTAAGAGCATTGTTACATTTTTTATAATTAAAAATCTAATGCATAGGTCAGCCTAGATCTCCATTTACTTCACCATGGGACACAAAAAAATTCAAAATAATATTTAATCTCAGATTGTCCCCAAGAGATAGTTCAGGAAATCTGTTTGAAAACTAACTGCATAAAATGCTAATACTATAGTAAATAAAAGACAGAGACCTACAGATGCCCTCTGCAAATAAGTGGTGTTTTCTTTTTACATAAGCTTTACAAAACTTGGTCCCAAAGTAAAAGAGGGTAACTGTAATTGGAGGAGTGAGTAGATTGTTTTCTTACCAACATAGGAAATCAAGTCAATCTACAATCTATATCTCTAATTGTACAAGCCAGTTCATATATGGATCAGATTGCAAAGCCTTGACCTATAGCACTTCCTTAAAAGGACTGTTCTTCTGATAAAGGTGATTAGTAACACCAAGATATATTTATACAGTCTTTATTGCACAGTTCCAACTGCCATAATGACCATAGCAGAAGCACTCACATCACAGCCGTCACATTCGAACAAATCCACAAATTCTGCTAAATACCTATCATCAACAATCTCAGAGAGGATACGAGAAGAAGATTGCAAAGATAGCAAGTCATGTTAAACATAAAGACATACAAAAAACTAGAACTCTTGGTTCCAAAATGATATCTTTTATTAGACCAACTGGAAAATGGCAATGTCCTATGTTAAACATAATTCACAATACATCTGTGAGGAATGGAAGAAAGATAAATACTAAATTGTTTTAAAATTTAGTCAACTAACCCTTTTCAAAGTCAACTACCACTTACTCGGTGGGCCTTTTTTGTTTTTTGTTTTCATTTCCATAATCTTTCATGCCCTGATTTCACTTAGATGCAAAAGTATTGACACCTTAAGAGCTTGATCTGAAGCCATCTCTAATCTAGCTCAAACAAAGGGGGAAAAAAGACCAGTTAGACTTCTAGTTTGATTTTTAGACAGTCACTCAGAAAAGGATCAGAAGTTTTGACCTTTTTTGGCCTGTCCTGCAGCCTATGGTCTACTTCTGAAACTCTGACAAATGTTTCCAAAGAACAGTTCACATACGTAAGTATTGGGACAAAAAATGCAATAAGAGAAAAAGTTTCAAGAATGTGTAGTAGTTTGTGTTAAAAAAACTCACTGCATTTTTCTAGACCCTAAGATTGGAGATCCTTCTATTTGTTTTCAGGTTTTCTTTAAACAGTTGTCATTTACATAGGCATTTCCCAGGTATACAAGGTCCCTTTGCTTTTCTCCCACTCTTACAAAAAGCTGTGCTTGGAATTGGTGTGCATACATGCATATAAATGAATCTGAACCACTACGGTAGAAGCAAAGTGAAAAACCTATGAAGAAACAACTTAACAATTTCCCTTTATCTACCCATTGACAGATAATCAGCTTGAGTTTCGAACTAATATATAATACACATTTCTGGTAGAGTTAACTCTCTCTGGTCCTAGCATTCAGATCTGGAAAAATAAGGAAAAGAATACATCAAACTATCTAAAGGAATTCACTTATATTTAGGAAATTATTGGGTGGGACTGGAGAAGAGCTATTTTGAAATGGAGGGAAGCTCTTTCTGTTCAGCGCAGACATTTTGCAAGGCAGGCTGGAAACTGTAGTTCTGTTGATGGAGGCTAATTTGGAAAATTGACCCCCAAGGAGCACATTAGGAGGAGAGAAGTACATGGCCCTTGGTAATCAGAGGCTTTTCTTAGAAACTGTTCTAGTCAGAATAAATGTTGGTAACGATGGTACAGTACCTATCTATCTGTACTGCATATGGCTCTGTTTAGTATCTGCAGATTTTTAGAATTTTTCCTAGAGGTTTCAGAAAAGCCAGCTGTTTGTTTTTGTTTTGTTTTTCTTAAGAGGATACTACAGGGCTTATTTAAAATGTTATTTGTTTCAATAAGATATTCCTGAGCATCATAGATATAATCATCTTTTGCAACAGTGGCTGAATGAGTGAATTGTGCTGTAGTATGTCAACATTTAGGAAAAGTGATGATACATTTGCTGCTTCTATTATGGTTCATTTATTATTGGTATAGCTTAGCTTTGACCTCTGCAGTAGCACTTTGAGTTGCCTTCATCAGCAGCCTGCAGACTGTCAACTAAAGCACACCAGTATGTGTTGCTGCACCCTTTTAACCTATTTTGTATCTCTTCTGATAAATCTTGAGTATCCCATAGCACATCCCATTCACTCTGGGCAAATACTGCAAGACAAAGCCTGTGAACATCTGTTAGATATGACTATCCCAGTGAATAAGCTTTCTGGCTAGAATATTCACAGAGCCAACCTATTCATATGTGATTATTTGAAAAGCAAGGTTTTTTTGGTGATAACCTTTATTGGACCTTTTTCAATTGGGAGAGAGGTTAGGCAAGCATTTGGGCACAAAGCACCTTTCCTCTGGTGCCCAAAAGCTTGCGTAACATCTCTCCCAAAGGCACACTTGGCTCAATATAAGATATCATCTAAAAGCCTTGCTTTCATATAGATTTCATTTGTGTGCCTGGAGCAGCCATGACACATGGGGCAGAGTGGGTTGGCACTGTGCCAGTTGCGGCAGTATGATCAGCCTCTCCCCTCCCCCCCCACCAAACAAAAGCAACACCCAGGGCTGCTGCTCTGCTCACCCCCCACTTTGTTACACTACTACTTTCTCATATTTTCTAGACCATCACAGCTAGAACATTCCTACTTCATGAATATTGAAGCTTTGTACAAGTAGTCTAGGTTTCAAATGGTAAATACCAGGCTTCTGTTCCTCCAATCAAGGAAAAGAAATATGGAATGGAAACCAAACTAACCTATACAAATTACATTTTCTATATAAAATATTTAATTTACCCAAATCCAAAATTACTTCAAATTTAAGATGACCCCCACCCCAGTAATTAGATTCTATACACAGAAAGTTATAATTGTTTTATAATTGCCCATGTATAAAATCTAATTAGTGATTTAAATTCATCCTTCGACTGCTGGGGTGGGGAAACCTGTGGTGGGGGTGAAGAATAAGAGACCAAACCCCCATCCCTTGCTCCCTTTGCCCCTCCCCCCACATTACTCACCCCCTGCTGCCTGCCCCTATGCCCCTTGTCCTGCCATGCCATGCCCTCTTCTGCTTACTCCCCTCTGCCTGCCCCTTCACTCCTCCCCCCATGCCCGTGCATGACCCTTGTCACCTGGTCCTCCCACCTGCTGTATCCCCCACTCCCAGCACTTACCTTCTGCTCTGTTCTAGCTCTGGGGAAGACATTAACAGTGACCTCCCTGCCCAGCCAGGCAAAAGCAGCAGTTGCAGCTCTGGGCCCAATCAGGTTGGGGCTTCAGGGGCCAGAGCCAGAGTAGAAGGTAAGTGGCAGAGGGTGGGGGCAGGTGGTATGGTCCCCCATGCACTCCTTCCCTACCACGTGGTCTTCCCCACACTCCCTTAGCCACATGCCCTCTCCCCCGCATGACACAGCTTGGCCTGGGAAAAGCAGTAGTTCATTTCCCACGTCAGCTCTGAACCTGGGGCCAAGGCTAGAGCTGAGCTGCAGTACTAAATCTAAGGTGAGGCTTCCCCTCCCCTCCCATTCCCCCATGTTGTTTGGAGGGAAAACTTTATCATGGATTTGAGTAAGTATGGGACTTAAAATGAGCAGATAACAAGACTTCAGCCCTCTGTGCCCAAATGGGTAAGCTGGATGGGAGTTATAATTACTGTCAGCCATAATTATAAGTAGAATTTTCTGACTTTTTAATTTTAATAATTAACAATGTAGTAATATCTAAGTTTCATAGTTTCATAGTTGATAGGGTCGGAAGGGACCTGAGCAGATCATCAAGTCCGGCCCCCTGCCATGGCAGGAAAGAGTACTGGGATCAAAAGACCTGGGCTAGATGTTCATCCAGCCTCCTCTTAAAGACCCCAGGGTAGGAGCCAGCACCACTTCTCTTGGAAGTTGGTTCCAGATCCTACCCGCCCTGACTGAAGTAGCGCCTCCTGATGTCTAGTCTGAATCTACCTTCTTCCAGCTTGTGACCGTTATTTCTTGTCACTCCTGGTAGTGTTCGGGGGAACAGGGACTCTCCCAATGCCTGCTGGTCCCCCCTGACTAGTTTGTAAACGGCCATTAGATCCCCCCTCAGCCTTCTCTTGTGGAGGCTGAACAGGTTCAGGTCCCTTAGCCTCTCCTTATAGGGCCTACCCTGCTGCCCCCTGATCTTGCGAGTGGCCCTCCTCTGGAATCTCTCCATGTTGTCCATGTCCCTCCTGAAGTGCGGTGTCCAGAACTGGATGCAGTATTCCAAATGAGGCCTGACCAGTGTTGCATAGAGGGGGAGGATCACCTCCTTGGACTTGCTCATGATGCATCTGTGGATGTATGACAAGGTACGGTTGGCCTTCCTGACTGCGTCCCCACACTGTCAGCCCATGTTCATTTTGGCATCAATAATGACTCCAAGATCCTTTTCTGTCTCTCTGTACTGACAAGAAGGGAGTTCCCCAGCCTGTAGATATGCTGCTGGTTCTTCCCCCCCCAGGTGCAGTACCTTGCACTTGTCAGTGTTGAAACCCATCCTGTTCTCATCCGCCCACCCCTGGAACCTGTCTAGGTCTGATTGCAACCTATTCCTCCCTTCTAGCATGCCCACATCCCCCCACATCTTAGTGTCATCTGCGAATTTGAACAGGGTGCTTTTTACACCCTCGTCCAAGTCGCTGATGAAGATGTTGAACAGTACAGGCCCGAGGACCGAGCCCTGTGGAACCCCACTGCCCACATTGCTCCAGGTCAAATAGGACCCATCTACCACCACTCTCTGGGTGCGACACTCCAGCCAGTTAGTGACCCAATTGACTGTGTAGGTGTCAACGCCACAGTCCCCTAGTTTTTTTAATGACAATGGGGTGAGAGACAGTGTCGAAGGCCTTCCTAAAGTCCAGAAAGACTACGTCCACTGCTAGCCCTGCGTCTAAGGATTTTGTGACCTGATCATAGAAAGCCACCAGGTTGGTCTGACAAGACCTGCCTCTAATGAACCCATTTTGGTTGCCCCTAAGCATAATCTCCCCTTCTGGCCCCTCACGGACATGCGCCAGGATAATTCTCTCAAAAAGCTTACCCAGGATTGAGGTAAGACTAACTGGCCTATAGTTTCCTGGGTTCTCCTTCCTTCCTTTTTTGAAAATAGGAACTACATTGGCCCTTTTCCAGTCCCCTGGCACCATGCCAGAGCACCATGAGTGGTCGTAAAGCCATGCCAGGGGTCCCGCAATGACCTGGTAATTCCCTCAGCACTCTGGGGTGGAGATCGTCAGGACCAGCTGATTTAAATACACCCAGTGCCTCCAGAAGTTCCCTGATGACTAGATCCTCACTGACCCTAGGCCTGGGTGCGCCTCCCCTGGGGCCTACAGGGGTCCCGGTGGGTGGCATGACCTGGTCCCTGTTCAGAAAAATGGAGGCAAAGAAATTGTTAAATATGTTAGCTTTGTCGTCTGGTGTGGCGACCAGATTTTCTAGTGTGCCTTGCACCCAGTACCTTGTTTTTACACCCTATGTATTTAAAAAAGGACTTCTTGTTGTCCTTGATCTGGGTAGCTAGTCCCAGTTACATCTCCACCTTGGCCTTCCTGACTGTCCCCCTACAGCCCCGAGTAACCGAGATATAGCCCTCCCTGGTGATGGTCCCTCCCTTCCATTGGGTGTATGCCTCCTTTTTAGCTAGGATACATTCCCGTATGCTTTTGGTGAGCCATGGGGGCTTTTGTGCCCTCTTTCCCCCTTTGATCCATGTTGGGATTACCTCCCTTCGGGCTTGGAGGATCGTCTCCTTAAGGAACGACCACTCTTCTTGGACACCTCACCCCTCTCCCTTCTGGGACCTCAGTGCCTCCCCGACTATTCTCCTTTCCTCATTGAAGTCTGCCCTCCTGAAGTCCAGGGCTGCTGCCTTGCTGCAGGCCTTTGCCACCTTGCGCTGGATGGTGAATTCCAGTAGGTGATGATCACTATTGCCCAGGTGGTCGAGCACCTGCAGACCCCTCACCAGGTCATCGCTCGTGGCCAGGACCAGGTCCAACAAGGCGTCTCCCCTGATGGGGCTGTGCGCCTCCTGGATTAGATGGAGGTCCTGTATCTCTGCTAGGAACCTATGTGAGTGGTCAGACCTGGCTGACTGCTCTTCCCAGCAGATGTCTGGAAAGTTCAGGTCACCCATGATGACCATGTCCTTTGACCTAACTGCCTCCATGAGCTGACTTAAGAATTCCCGGTCTAGCTCTTCCCCTTGCTTGGGTGGTCTATAGTAGACCCCCACCATTAAGTCCCTTTCCTCTCGACTTCCTTGTATTCTAACCCAGAGCACTTCAGTGTTCCCCCCCTCTGACCTTGTGCTATTTGTTGAGGATGTGTATTTCTCCTTGATGTAGAGCGCCACACCGCCAGCTTTCCTCCCTGTCCTATCCCTCCTGTGCAGCCTATAGCCCTTGATATGCACAGCCCAGTCATGCTTTGGGTCCCACAATGTGAGCCCCACTATGTCTGGGTTGGTGTCAGCTAGCAGGAGGGTAAGTTCCTCCTGCTTGTTCCCCATACTATGAGTGTTTGTGTAGAGGCATTTGAGGCCTCCTGAAGATGCGTGCACTGGCCCCCTAAACTCAGTACTGCCCTGGCCCTGTTGCTTACCTGAGTATTTGTGCTGCTCATTGTCGGTCCAGGCTGGGCTGTTCTTGTGGGTGACGCTTGGTTTAGTGGTCCAAAGCTTCCTCCGCCCTCGTCTTCCCCTTCCCCCAACGAGCCTACTTTAAAGCCCACCGGAGGAGATCCGCTAACCTAGAAGAGAACACACGCTTACCTTTGGGGGAAAGGTGGAGCCCATCCCACCTGAGCATGTCTCTCATCCTGATGTGTGGGTTGCTGTCTAGGAAGCCGAAGCCCACCTCAAGACACCATTCCTGAAGCCGCCAGTTGATCTCTCTGATGCAGGTCTTGTGTCGTCTTCCATGTCCGCTCACTGGTAGGATGGAAGAGAATACCACCTGTGCCCCTGTCTCCCTCAGCACGCCCCCCAGAGCATGGTAGTCCGTCATCAGGTAATCAGGGCTTCTCCTGACTGCATCATTAGTGTCCACATGGATTAGGACCATGGGGTAGCAATCAGTGGGCTGGATCATGGCCTGGATCATCTCCATCACGTCCTGAATCTTTGCTCCGGGGAGGCAGTAGACCTTGCATGTCTAGGGGTCCTGGCGACAGATGGGACCCCCTGTACCTCTCAAGTCGATGCTGGCTGCAGAATGTGAGCCAGGCTCATTTGCAGAGGAAATATGATATCACTTTCTACTTCACTGTTATGGAAAGTCCTTTGGTATAAACCAGTTATGTAGAGTTGCTATATGGAAATATGTGCTCTATCTAACAGAATTCACCTGTAGAGCCACCCTAAACCCATTCCTCATGTAATCTCACCAGGGTACCATCCTGATACCCCATTTGATATGCCTTGATGGTAAATGGATATTGATATGAATAGCTGCTCTCAGAAAAGTAGAATAAGAACTAAGGTCCTTCACTCTGCCCCGCTCATCATGGAGCAGCCTCAGTCTGGCCCACTCTTAATTGAACTTTCTATTGCCCTGGGCTTCACGTCTTCTGGTCACCTGAACTGTGGTTCTCTCACCCAGCCACAGGCATTTCCCATTGGCCTCATCCGTAGGCTTACTGCTCTGCAGGCTGCCTCCGCACTTTCTTGCAGCCTATTAACTCTGTTGCTTCTTTCTCTCCAGCAACAGAGGTTAGGGGTCCCTGTGACAGCCTATGAGAGAGATGAAGCTATGGGAAGAAAGCGGTGTCACAGTCCAAATGTGTTCCATTTGGAAAACAAATGTCTCAACTTCTCCCTGGTGTTTATTTTTGATAAATGCCTCGGGCTTGCTTTGTTATTAATCTAGAAGCCAGACACCATTATCCAATGACAACATTTTGTTCCATTGACGTTATCTCCTAATGAAATATATCTTTACTTTAGGTTGTTTGTTTCACAAAATGTCCACTCTGCTAGGCTAATGACCATCAAAATTTTAAAATAAGAATGCCTTAATAAATGTTTGTTGTACAGCAATAGTTCTTCAGACAATTTTCTGATGTCCCAGATATACTTAATGAGGTTGCATTGCCTTGGTAACCTCTTCAGAGTATAGGAGAACAAGTTTTCATGTAGTCACTTAAAAAGAAATATCCACTAAAGGAGGTATTGATTGCTATAACCCCTGTCCTGCAAAGACCTATTTGGGTGCTTAACTTGAAACATGAGGATACCTAATTATCTTATTTATAATGAAGTGAGAGAAAGGATGAGTGTACTTGAAACATTAACTTAAATTAACCCTCTGCCTAATCTCATTTTTTGATATTTCAATCCATGGTGCACAATAATACACTTCTATAGACAGTCTTGTCTTAAGCTGAACTCAGTTGGCAAGACTTGAGTCAAATACAACTGTTATCAACTTTGGCAGCACTAGACTCAAAAATACTGATGACCCTTCTTTTGGCTATCAGGATATCTAATTTAGTTTGCTACTCAGCCACGTAGATTTTTATTTTGGTATGTAAAATAGGAAGGAGGTAAAAAAAAAAAACAAACCAAAAACCTTTCAGACTATAAATTCAGGTCAAGGTCCCTTGAACTGATGGGATTAGCACTTTGGAAGGGGAGTACATGGTCAAAAGTAGTGAAATACAAGAACACATTGGTCATGGTGTCACTTAAGTCTGAGGCTGCAAATGACCCATGAGGTATATGTTGATATTTTTTTTTGCTTCAGCCCACACTGATATTATTATTTATTTTCTGCTGGTATTATAGCACAGTAGTAGATCCCAGTCCCAGCCTGGATCAAATCATCAGACCCTCCTGCCCAGGCAGAACATACTATAAAATCAGAGCTGCAACTTAGAGAAGAGTTGACATAATATTTATATTATGTTATGTAGTCATCTTTCTTCTTCCTGTAAGCTTCCCTGAGCCTTTGTTGGGAAGGGTGGCATATACATAAATAAATGCCCTCATATTATTTTAGCATGAAAAGGTTATTCTAGGAAAAGCTCCAATGACACCATTCCTAAGAACTGGAAGTAATCACATTGAGTATTACATCTAGGATCAGGAAAGAGTTTTACTCTATAGTCAGAGTGGCATGGACTGGGTTTTTTGGCTTTTCTCTGTAGCAGAGTATGGATCCTCCTTTTCAGATCTCTTGTGTATATTTAACAATCCTTGCAGTAGCGGGACATTGAAAATGCCCTCATTCTTTTGCTTTACCTGAAAAAGAGTAGCCAGGCAGCTTCATGCCCTGGGTAGCCAGAACACAAGGGACAGTGTAGGCCAATGACACCACTGGGCCAATGACAGCAGGATGATCATCTGCCTCTGTGGTGACATATGTTTTGTGCCCACCAACACAGCCAGGGCTACTTCCCTGATTGTTTCACTCCTCAGTTACACTACTGTATGTCTGTGCCTGCTTAAGTTGCTCTTGGTAGTTTGGGGTGATTTGCCTTGCAGCTGTGTAACAAGGTTGTTGTGTAGTATTAGGAACAGGTTAGATAAGTACTTGTAAAGAATGGTTTGGCTAGGGATAATCTTGCCTTGGGATAACCATCACATATTCTAGCCCAGGTTACCTACAATCCAATGGTCAGGCTGAACACACAGTTCAGACCATCAAATCAATGTTTAAGAAGACTTTGCAGGATGGCTCTGATCTGTATCTGGCTTTATTCAGTCTCAGGAACACACCCATTACCAGTCTTGAGTATGCTTCAGTGCAGCTTCTGATGGGGAGACTTTTGTGCAGTACCGTCCTTGCTACAACAGCGGAGCTAACTCCTAGACTACCGTCGACGAACACACCCATTACCAGTCTTGAGTATGCTTCAGTGCAGCTTCTGATGGGGAGACTTTTGTGCAGTACCGTCCTTGCTACAACAGCGGAGCTAACTCCTAGACTACCGTCGACTGCCTCCCACAAGTTGCAGAACCTTCAAAGGTGCCAAAAGGAGCAAAATGACCACATGGCTGCATTTTTGCCATGTCTATGAGAGGGGGAGAAAGTAAGGATGCAAACAAGTACAGGTTGGACACCAGAGTCCATCATGGCAAAAAGGGATGAACCACGCTCCTATGTAGTGATGAGCCACGTTTCTACATGGTAAAAACCCCAGTGGTAATGTCTACAGGAGGAACAGAAGATGCTTAAGAAAGGATTATTCATCAGTACCAGCAGAACATATTGATGTACCTCAAGAGACTGCAGCAGAACAAACTTCAGAAGACAAACCAGGCCACCACAAGTAAGAGTTTCAACACATTGCAGAGAATCCACCAGTACCCACAGAGGAACCTGATAACAGTATGCAAACTAAGAGTGGACGTGTGGTGAGATTGTCTGTGAAGTACAAGGACTATATAATGGGACAGCGGTAAAGGATAGACCCACCAGTGAACCAAGTGCTAGCAACTTCTGGCTCCACAATCCTGAAACAGTCTGTGTTAATGTAGCACCTGATGAACATCCAACTATTTAAGAGGGAGCTCCCAGAGTAAAAAAGGGGGATGTGGTATATGTACCTTTAAGGGGCCAGCAGTAGGATGACCTAGTCTCTCCCCCTGCTACCCTGTGGGTGTGGTTTCTGGTGGTGGGTACTTGTAGTTCTCCCTGCAAGTTGTGAAAACGTGAGTTGCTGAATCCTGTTCCTAATAAACATAAAGCTGTTTACCACCCCACCAGTCTCCGCTGAATGGTGACACGAGGACAGAACCCCAAAGGTATGGAGGTCTGAGTGAGTACCCCATCCCTGGAACCCAATGGCATAGAGTAAACCACGGCCAGTCAAAATGCAGCCTGTGGGCTGGATTCAGCCTCCCAGGTCATTCTATCCAGCCCACAGGTCCTTGCTCCAGCACCACGTGTCTGCCGGCTGTATCGCCGGACCAGAGAGCATGAGGACACACCATTATGGGGGGGTGAGGGGGAGAGGGGTGTATGCAGGCAGGGACTCTGTGTGTGTGTGTGTGTGTGTGTGTGTGTATGCAGGCAGGGAGAGTGTGTGTGTGTATGCAGGAAGGGAGAGTGTGTGTGTGTATGCAGGCTGGAAGTGTGTATGTGTGTGTGTGTGTGTGTGTGTGTGTGTGTGTGTGTGCAGGCAGGGAGTGTATGTGTGTCTGCAGGCAGGGGCAGAGTGTGTGTGTGTGTGTGTGTGTGTTCATAGGCTGGGTCCCACACAGACACCCCACTATACACATGCATCCACACCCCCAATACACGCAGACCTCCCCACCCACATCCCCTCACACATCCCAGGCACCCATTCACCCCACAAACCCCATATCCACCCACACTCCACATATCCACACACACACCCACATGCACCCTCACCCCACACCCACAGACCCCCACAAACCTATACCCAACCCCACAATATACAAGAGTAAAACTTCATTTTCAGCTATTGTGCAATCATCTCTATTCACCTCTATACACACACACATTTGTAAATCAGGACAAAAATATTTTTTGAAACCAAATTAATGAATGTTGTAGATGTTCACTTTTTAGAATATAATTTGGTATTTTTCTGGTTCCGAGATGGCAAAACCTCTTGCTGAAAGGAGTACTTCTGGTGGCAGAGGTCAGGGGTTAGGGGGCGGGACTTCCACTCACAAAATGGCGACTGGGAATGGGGCATCCATCAAGGGGCGGGGCTACCAATGAAGCCATCAACAGCTTACTAAAACTCGGTAAGCTGCCCTCCGCCCAAAATAATCACCCTCCCCTGGCATATACACTATAGGTTTGGCTAGAGATAATCTTGCCTTGGGCTGGGGGTTAGACTAGGTGACCTCCTGTGGTCCCTTCCAGCCCTACTTTTCTGTTGTTCTAAGAATAAGAAATAGTCTTAGCATTTATGTAGCTTCCCTCTTGAAATATAAAGCATTTTACACATAATAAGAATTACAAGGCCTGAGAATCTCATCTAATACTATTATACCCATTTTGCAGGTGAGTATATTAAAGAAAGTGTGACGCACATCATATATCTCTTTATACGGTCACTAGGCAGCAGTTTTTTCTCTGAGAACAAAACATAAATTCTACGGTTTGTTGGCATACTTTTTTGTTTAAAAAAGGAACCTGAGAGTAAGTCCCCTGAGCCTAGTTATTACAATAGGCTACTTATTTTTCTGTTTTCAGGCGATATGCTACCTCTGTACATAATTTCAATAGTATACAAGAGAGAAGTATTATATAGCAATGCCCTTAATACCTTTTGTTTCTAATCTAAGTGACACTCCTGGGAAATTTTATCAACTCCTCCTGTAGAGTAAAACATTCTAAACAGATTAGGAAAAAAATCCTACACATTTTTCTTATTGTCTATTTCCTGAATGTCTATAGGACAATGAAATATCCGTGCCTCTATAGTCTTCAGGGTTAGGTTTTCTAGAGAGATTTAAACAGAAGAACAATTATATCTTAAATCCTCATCTTTTCTACATGATTAACAGCCTGCAAATCTATAGATGAGTTAATGTTCAGAGATGCAGGTTTTGATCTCATTTTTGTGTTGTGCCTTCTCAGACAAAACAATAGCTCTGTAACCTTTTGGATATTTTGTGAGTTAAACGCACATCCTCCCAATTCTTTCTTTGGCTATAGAACTGAATAATGCTGTGGTTAAGAAGTGGAAAAGAATAGTCAGACATTAATAGTAAGTACATATTGTATTCTCTTTCTGGTGTATACAAAGAACAATTGCGGTTCTGTACTTTAATAAGAGTCCAAGAGACTTAGTATAATTAAACGGTGCATCTGATTGTGCTTACATGTTGTTAGAGTGGTGTAAATAAATAGATGAGGGCAACTGTTGGTGTTGAAATTCTCTGCCCAAATGGTGAATGTAAGTAGTAATACATGAAAGGTGCAAAACATTCATAACTTCCCCCACGCATAAGTTGCATATTATTATTATCAATCTTTAGAAATGAGGTGAGATGATACATTCTAATAAATCAAAAGTTTAATAATATGAACTTTTATTGGAATGAAGAAGCTTGCGGCAGCATGATGCCCCCTAAAGCCATGCTGCCGTATTGTTCTGAATGACTGTCAAATCCAGCCTATTTACTCCAGAATCACCCTTATATTATTAAAAGTTGTAACCCACTCCCATGGACTTCAGTCCCAACCTCAGTGGGCTTTGATGTAGGGGAAAACTGGAGATTCTCTCACTTTGACATTAAGTTAGTTTCTTTTGGTCAAAGTTGGTGCTTTCTAGAAATGGGCGTAGCTGCCCTCTATCAACTGTTTCATTTATAGCTCATTTATAGGTGGTTCAGAAAACATGTCCTGCCAACCACTGTCTCAGCAACATGTCATCTTGGTGGAACTCAATCAAGAACTGCTCTGACCTACATGGCTTTGATACGTATGCTTGGCAGTTTACAAATAAAAGAAGTCTGTAGTCAACTGGTTTTCTACCTCAATGCTACTTAAGCTTTCTGCACTTAAGGTCAGCAGTGGCAAGTTTTTGGAAGGCCTCTACTTCAATCTCATTGTTAGCACCCCTTTCTTGCATGAACACCAACCCTTGTTAGTACAGGAAAGGAAACACATGTGTATTCTTACAACTCTCTGTCAGGGATTGGCAGTCTTTGGCCCATGGGCTGGATCCAGCCCACAGAATCTTTGGATCCAGCCCATGGACACGCAGCTTGATCAGCATTTGGTGGTATGGGATACCTTCTCTTTCTCTGCTGCTCTGGGGACCAATGCTGGCTGCAGGCCCTTTCCCCATGCAGCTGGGAAGACAAGCAGTGACATCAGCAGGATCCTGGCATCTGCCTTCCTATCTACCTCCAACCTGGGGTGGATCATTCTGGCCTGCAGCTGGAACAGGTCCCCTCCCCTGCTTTAGGTGAGCCTTTGGTCTTACAGTGTATTTTGTGTTATGTTGGTGGGTTATATCATTGATTGGACCAACTGAAGGGTTGGGATAGACTTAGACAAGCTTTTGAATACTGTACCTTCTTCTTCATGCTTGAAGAATATTGCCATTGCTGTCCTTGATATCAAAAAACATAAACAGACTTGATATAGAAAAACTATTTAATCAGAGACTTATTATAATAATAACTTTTTTCCTACACTGCCAAACATTTGTATCAAAGTCATAGGTCAGAATGATTCTCAGTCTAGTTCCACCAAGATGATATATAGCTCTGACAGTGCTCAGGATGTTTTTTTCTTTAGCTGAAGAAGAACATACTGCATTCAAAAGCTTGCCTAAGTCTGTCCCAACCCACGAATATGCCTCTCATATTTCTTAGACTGTTATGGTGGCAAAATAATTCCAACCTTATTTATGCTTGTCTTTTAGACCATGCACTCTTTAGGACAGGGATGAGTTTGTAAACACAATTCACTTAATGATTTGTTTATAACAAATAAGTTTAAACGCAACACAAAATGTGGATTTATATTTTCATAACTCATTGAAATAAAGATGAAAACACATGATCTTAATTATTTCTTGTAACTGGTATTGCATTTTAGCTCCATGGTATAAAAAGGGAGAATAGTACTCTTTGTATTGATCAGTAGACCTGTGCAAAGTGGCTAGTATTCACTTCGGATTCGGCCAATTCGGGGGACAGTGATTCAATTTGGTGATTCAAATCACTATCCTGAATTGATTCAGCTGAATCTGATTCAGAGATTAGGCCACCGTCGAATCAGCCGAAGCTCCAAAGAGGGCCCATCTCCCACCCGCTCTCCCAGCCCCATCAATGGCTGCCCTGTCTGGCCCCAGCCTTCCTGCTCTTTAAAAAAGAAAAGCCCGGTACTCACCAGATGCTGCCAGGTGGTGGGGGGCAATC
Organism: Alligator sinensis; assembly: GCF_000455745.1. Taxonomy (NCBI): domain Eukaryota; kingdom Metazoa; phylum Chordata; order Crocodylia; family Alligatoridae; genus Alligator; species Alligator sinensis. The sequence goes on along the minus strand of NW_005843258.1, from coordinate 117,116 downwards.
CCCACTGTCCCCCACTGCCCCGTGCTGTGTGGGGGGCTCTGCCACAAGCCCCCATCCCCTGCCCACTCTCCCAGTACCAGCTCCTGGCTCTTTAACCCACCCACTCTCCCAGCCCCCCCGCCATGATTGCTCCTCCCCCCAGCCCCAGCTCCTGGCTCTTTAAAAAACATAAAAAATAAAAGCCCTGACTCACCTGCTCCTGCTGGGTGGAGAGGGGCAATCCCCTCTGCCCCCCGGTGCCTTACTCTGTGTGGGGGGCTCTGACACAAGCCCACAGAAGCCCTGATGGCCACTGCAACAGCCGGTGAATGCAGGGCTTTTTTTTTTAAAAAAAGAACTGGGAGCTGGGGCCAGGCAGGGCAGCCATGGGCCTGGGGGGGGAGGAGGGGAGAGTGGGCAGAGGATGTGGGCTTGTGGGAGTGTAGGGCAGTGGGGTGCAGCAGGGATCACCCCCTGCCTGGCAGTATCCGGTAAGTTGGGGCTTATTTTTTTAAAGAACCAGGAGCTGGGGCTGGGCGGGGCAGCCATGGTGGGGCTGGGAGAGTGGGCGGGGGTTTCCAGGTGCTCAGGGGAGCTGGAGGAGCAGGCAGGGGATGGGGCCTGATGTGGGTCCCACCATGGTCCCCTCTACCGTCCTCCAGCCCCCCCACCTTTGCTTACCTGCATGGAGTCCGGGTCCAGCTCCCTGCAGCAGCCAGTGGGGACTGCCCGAATCTCTGAAGTACTCCGAATCTTTTCTGAATTGATTCAGAGAGCTTCAAATCAATTCAGACCTTTTTGTTGTTCTCCTGATTCGATTCGGATTTGGAGATTCGCCCGCCGAATCAGACCGAATCTCCTCCAAATCGAATCAGCACCTGAAGCTTCGCACATCCCTATTGATCAGCCATAAGAAATGTATGTTCCGGTTTGTGATTATTCTGATTAGGTTTTAGGACTATTCTGAAGACAATGTTAGCTACTATCATGAGTCCTTATTACCAAGCATCATGTCCATGGATGCAGTTACCTTTACAATGCCATGAGGAAGTTAGAGAACTATTCTACAGATGAGAAATTGAGATACAGAGGGCTTTCCCAAGGTTAAAAAAAGAAGTCTGTGTCAGAGGACTGAATCCAGATCTTTGAAGTCCTAAGCTAGCCCTATGCCACCTGGACTAGTATTCCTCTCTGGCAGTCTCAGTGGGTGACCCCAGTAGCAACCATTTTCCCTAATATTGTCTAAGAACTGCCTGTTGATATGGAATACATAAATCACTTTAAATAAATCTGCTCTGAAGAGAGTATCAGTTGTTTAGAAGTTTGATATTCTTTCCCCAAAATCGTTCTAACCCATGTTGTGAACCAAATCATTCAAAAAAAGATATGCAACAAATTTTCCAGTTATGGTTCTTTATGCTATAAATATTCTTCAGCTTCAGAATTTCAACAGACCTCGCTGGGTTATTTTTGTTGAGTGCTATGAGTGGTTATTTGAACAACTCCTACTAACATTAACTCGAGGTGCATGCATGGAGAAAGGTGCAACAAAAGACAAATGTTGTGGGACTGTAATCTTGAATGCAAGCTTGTTTTGTGAAATACATACTAAAAAGGAAAATGCTGAAGGTACAGACAGTCTTAGGAGTAAAGTTTGCTTGTGACATCATTTGCAGTTTTCACCTAGATTATACTTTTCTCAGTGAAAATCATGTCAACATTAATTTCTGAAGTGTGAAATGTGCTAGATTCTTTCAGTTTACCAAATTTACAGGGGCTTTTTCAAAATTACCAAATAAAGCAAACGTAAAAGTTCCATGATAAAGCTTATGTCTGCACCAGCTGCAGCACTGTCAGATTCAGAATCACATGTTTTGAGTTAATTGCTTCAGAATAATAGATATAAGAAACCCACTAGTTCATCCAGTCTTTTTTTTTTGGGTGCTAAAGGATTGTTTACTATGTTACAAAATTGATTCTGGCAACATTTGCCTGATACAAATGAATCTTATTTTGTACATAATTTAGAATTGTAATGAAACACTGTATAATAATAGCATGGTCTATTAGCCAGACTTATGTACTTTGGATTTCTGACTTCTGTGAAATGCACAATATGTGTCACTGTTGCTTTCTAGGAGTCTTTAGACAACAAGGCTGATAGGTAAAGCCTTGGAAAAATAACACCCCCCAGCCCCCCCACCCCCCTAAAAAAATGAAACCAGATTTAAATGGTTATGTCATCCAAAGGAGAAATTGCATTAAGTCACCGAAGGAGAAATTACATTAACTCGGCTAACTCAGTATTTGTTTTACACAGTGGTTTGTGCTTTTAAAAAAAGAATAATCACTCCATAGAAAACTGTAATTTCTCCTTCACAAAGGAGCTTTTTTCTGAGCACATGAAGTGCTAGTTTGTTCAGTGTGACCTCTGCTTTCATTATATCAAGGTTGTATCTGATTAGGATATAAGACAGATGAAGGGGATGCTGTACCAAAAAAAAGTTTTAGTCTTGGGTCACTTGCAAAGTGGTTCATCACTTTTATTGGAAATGTTTTCAATACTATTCAAGATAGGTACAAAATACATCAGCCTCTAAAGATCTGTATGTGATATATTTGCTGCACTTTGATGTGCTTATTTGGGAGTTGACCTGCATACAGTACCACTACACTCTGCTTTTCAATTTTCTGAGGACATACTGCAAAAGGAACGGAAAAGTCTGACAATCTACTTGTACAGTGACAATACTGCCTCCTGGTGGCTTCATCTGTCATTCATGGTTGGTTTACTGAAATGTAAAACTACCTTCTAGCTAGAAAAAAAACCAAACAGGTTTTTTTTATTTCTTTTAAAGCTAAATACATGCCAATGCAGTTTCAATATAATTTTTGTTTATAAACGAATATCTTGTATCTGTATTGTTACATAAGAGAAGTGTCCACATGTTTTTCTTTTTTGTGTCCTGTGATGTCTCTCTGTTTTTTATGCATGAGCTGTGATATGTTTTAAGTCACAGAGCCCTCCTGCTCCTATACTCTTCTGCTACCAAAAATCCATGCTATGTTATTTTTCCTTCCTGCCCAGCTGGGGAGATCTTTGGCGAGCGTACAGATGTGTTTGTAAAAAAAATCAAATGTGTACACGTAATTATTTTCTTTCCAATCTATGAAGCAAGATGATCTGTCTATATGTTTACACACTTCTTTAAAAAATGCAATGACCACCCTGTGCTTAACTGAGAAAGAAGGGAATTCTGGATGTTTCTGTCATCAGTTATGCGCTGGCAATATTTTCATACTTTAAGGGTATCTAAAAACACCTGTATCCATTGGGCCTCTGTGCACAGCTGAGGATAAAGCCAGATTTTTCAAGCAGTCAGTACCCAAGTAGGATTAGATTTTCAAGTGTTCAGATCCCATTTAGGTATGAGTGTAAGGGCCAGACTTCCAGAAATATTTGATGCCCAGCAGTTTCAGCTGTAACATTGATGGCTAGATTTTCAAGAAACATCCAGTGTTCTGGGAACTTATGAAAATTTGACCTTGAATGTGGAGACTGAGCACTTGAAAAACCTGGCACTGAAACATGTAATATAAAAAGGTATAAGTATCTAACAGCTTATGTGGTGCAATGTGTAGGTAGTTGAAACTATTGGGAGTTTTATTTGAAAGGAGGGAGAGTAGCATACGGTGAGATCTTGCAGTTTCAAACACAAAGATATTTCAAGTGGACTTCCAGAAACTTAACTCAGAGTTTTAGGAAAGAATAAGGGTTATGTTTAGAACAGGTTGGATGAGAGAGGCTACTGCCTTGTTGAAACATTTCCTGAACTCTTTCTTAAATATGCTGTCAAGAACAGAGAGAAAATGTTGCATTATCAACTATGTGCAGTAGTCTATTTTTAAAATTTCATTTAAAAATTTTAAGTATCTGCTTTAGTAAGAAATGACTTTAATTAGAAATCTTTAGTGATTTCTAACTAGGCTTTAGTTAGAAATCACTTGAGGTAGAAACTCACTCATTTGCCTATTTCAACTGAACACAAGTATTTCAAAGTCTAATTAGAATCAATGAAATGTCAATCTTTATAAACATAAGTCACTCTTATTTTATTCTTGTTAGGAAAACAAGAAATATTCTAATATAATAAGAGCCTTACCACTTCTGTCTGTCTATCCGTAATGCTCTAGGCCAACTGTGCATGCATGGCCCAGAGCCATAGGAAAGACAGATGGACAGGCAGAGGTGGAGGTCGGGGCAAAGGCAGGTGGGGCCAGGCTGTGCTCCCCGCTGCAGGCACCAGCCATATGGAGGCATGGCTTGTGACTGTGGGGAACGTGACTTGTGACCATGTGGGGAGGCGCGTGGTGTGTGGCTGGGTGGGTGGGTGTGGCATGTGGGTGGGTGTGTGTGGTGTGTGGGTAGGTGTGGGTGTGTGTGTAGCATGTGTCTGGGTGGGTAGATGTGTGTGTGGCATGTAGCATGTGTCTGGGTGTGTGAGGCTTATGGCATGTGGCTGGGTGTGGTTGGGTGGGTGTGTGGCATGTGGCTGGCTGGGTGTATGTGTGGTTAGATGGCTGGATGGGTATGTGGCATGTGACTGGGTGTGTGTGTGTGGTGTGTGGTTGGGTGTGTGTGTGGCATGTGGCAGACTGGGAGTATGTGTAGTTGGATGGCTGGGTGTGTCTGTGGCATGTGGCTGTATGGGTGTGGGTGCGTGTGTGTCTGAGATGTGGGGGGGCACACGGGGCTGGACACAGAGTGAGACGGGATTGTACACAGCCAGATGCAGAGTGGCGGCAGCAACACGGGGCGGTGGGTGGTAGCGCTCCGTCCCCTCCACCCACCCGTCATTCTTGACGGGCACTTTGCTAGTAGATGTATCAAATGTTAATCTGATATTAGGGTTTCATAGTTAAACTATGACAAGAAGATGAAGAGTTACAGCTCCTATTACAATCACTATGTGTGTTCCTTTCAGGATACGTCTACATGAAATATTTACTGTGCAATTGACTAAGTATCTGCACAGTAAATGTCTTGGTGTCTACACGTGTGCCCCTATTAGGCTGAAGTACGTTAATTTACTTTGCAGCACTATAGTACTTGTAAATAGTGCTGCCTGCTAGCTAGCTCCACATTGAAGCTCCCTTGTGCGCCAGTCAGCTGCTCCACAACATGTTTAGCCAGGGAGAGCATCCCCAGGCTGGCAGACTGACCCCCAGGACCCCCTGTCAGATGGGGCTGCTCTGACCTGGCTGTACATGCTGCTCATGAATAAATGGTGGTGCTTATTGCTCTGAAGTTGATTGCTCCCAGGAGCATATTCAAATGGTGCACCTGGGAGTAATAAACTGCAAAAGATGGCGGTTATGTTGAAGTCTAGAAATTTGAACTATATTTTGTTAAAACTTAATGAATTCTGCTTTCAATCCCCATTTACAGTTTGCTTCTATCATGTGTACATCCAAAGTTATTAAAGTTAAAATTACAGAAGGACTGTGTAAACACCCTGTATATTTTATATTATTCTAATATTATAAAAGCCTAAGTCTGTCTGTCTGTCCGTCTGTCTGTAACGCTTTATTCTCACTCTAATTGGCTTATGGAAACAGCCAATCAGAGTGCTCCAAGTGTGGGGGAGCACCACCATGATTTTGAAGCCACGCTGAGGGCCGGACAGAGGAAGGACCCCACTCTCTGTAAGAGGCAGAACAGTGGCAACATGGGGCATTAGGTGGCAGCATTCCATCCCAGCCCCTTCCCCTCCCCTCCCCCTGTCATTCTTGACTGACAATTGGCTACTGTGTCTGTAGATAGATAGATAGATAGATAGATAGATATAGCAGCTGCCCACCATGACATCTCCCTTGCTGCTCTTCCCTCTGAACTTTACCCAGAGCCTTTCAATAGACCTATCTTCTACTTCTTGCCTTGCTACTCACAAAGAGAGAAGAATTGGTTGAGAATGTGAAGATGGAAAGCAACTTGAATGACAGGGAGTGCATCTAAATGAGATGCCATAATGCATAGTAGCCTATTCTCCTCCACATTAGCATGCCACGGAAAAACTGTGCTACTGCACTAATGCACAGTAGAATTAGTCTACTGTGCATTAAGCATTACAAAAATACCTTTCATCTTTGCTACTGTGCATTAGTGCAGGCTAATGCGCCTTTATGTAGTACCTCATATTAGAGGTATAAATGTGCAGTATCAAAGGTGCATTAATGAATGCATAAACACTCCCACTGACAATGAAATGATAGAGTTCAATATCCTAATGGGAGGAAGGAAGGAGAGCCACAGAATAAATACACTGGATTTCAGAAAATCAGGCTTTAAGTAACTCAGGGAACTGGTTGGAAGGATCCCCTGGGAGGCAACTCTTTTAACAGTGCAGGCGAAATGTATCCCATTACAATAGAAGAATGAGAAGTGTAACAGGAAACCAACCTGGCTAGATAGTAACATCTTCAATGGGTTGAAACTCAAAAAGGAATCCTATAAAAAGGGGAAACCTGGTCTACGGAAGAGTATCAGAATATTACATGGGCATGCAGAGAGAAAATTAGGAATACCAAGGCACACTATGATATGCAGCTGGCAAGGTACATAAAAGGCAATAAAAAGGTATTCTGAAATTATGTCAAAAGTACAAGGAATATGAGAGAAACCATAGGTCCCTTTCAAAATACAGAAGGCAATCTAGTTATGGATGAGGTAGAGAAGGCTGAATGCTTTTTTTAAAATGCTTTTTGCAGGGCAGCTACCATCTGATGAGTGCAGTTGGCAGCAATGATAGGGAAGGAGACAAACAGCCTAGTGTAGTAGAAGAACAGGTGATGGATTACTTAGAGAAGCTAGATGCTTTCTAGTTGGCAGGGCTGGATGGGATGCACCCTAGGATATTGAAGGAACTGGTTGACATATTTTTAGTCACTTTCCTCTTTGAGAACTCATGGAGGTTGGGTAAAGTCCCTGATCATTGGAAAAGAGCAAATATAGTGCCCACCCTTAAGAAAGAGAAGAAGGAGGCTCCAGTGAATTAGACCAGTCAGCCTGACATCAATGCATGGAAAAATCATCAAACAGATCCTCAAGGAATCTATTGTGAAACCTTTAGAAGAGAACAAGGTGATCAGGAATAGCTAGCATGAATATACCAAGAGCAGGTCATACCTGAACAACCTGATTTCTTTCTATGATAAGGTGATGGGCTCTGTGGATGGCAGAAGAACAGTGAATGTGATATACTTTGACTACAGCAAGGCTTTTGACTGAATCCCATGGCATTCTCATTAACAAGCTATGGAAATACAGATGAAATGAAAGCACTGTAACGTGGACAAAGAACTCATTGGTTCATCATGCTTAACGAGTAGACATCAATGTATCAATGTCTAGCTGGGAGGAGGTATCAAGTGGGTTCCTCAGGGTCTGGGACTGGTATTATTTAATATCTTCATTCATGATGTGGATGATGGGTTTGAGTGCATGCTTGGCACATTTGTGGACAACACCAAGTTGGATGGAGTTACAGATACTCTGGAGAGAAGGGCTAGGATCCAGAATGACCTGGATAGATTTGAGAAATGGTCTGCAATCAATCAAATATGATTCAAGAAGGACAAATGCAAAGCCCTGCACTTGGGATGGAATAATTATGTGCATGAATATAGACTAGGGGATGATTGTCTAGGTTGAAGTATCGTAGAGAAGGACCTGAGGTTCCAGTAGACCATAAACTGAATATAAGCCAACAGTGTGCTCTTGTTGCAAAAAACAGCCAACAGCATGCTGGATTGTATTAACAGGAATGTCATTTGCAAACCAAGGGAAGTAATTCTTCCACCCTATTCAGCACTGATGAAGCCTCACCTAGAGTACTCTATCCAGATTTGGGCCCAACACTTTAAGAAGGATGTGGACAGATTGGAAAGAGTCTAGCATGCAGCAACAAAAGTGACTAGTGGCCTGGAAGGCAAGTCTTATGAGGAAAGGCTGAAACAACTAGGGTTATTTGGCCTGGAGAAGAGAAGACTGAGGGGGGATTTGATTATGGTCTTCAAATACCTCAAGTGCAATTACAGAAAGAATGGAGTTGGGTTTTTGTGTGTGGCTGTAGGGGACAGAACTAGAACTAGTAGTCTCAAACTGCAGCAGGGGAAGTTTAGGTAGGAGATTGGGAGGAACTTTCTGACTATGAGAGTGATCAACCATTGGAAAAGGCTCCCTAGAAAAGCTGTGGAATCTTCATCCTTGGAAGCTTACAAGACCAGGTTAGACAGACACTTTGCTGGTATGGTTTAGTCAGCAATGATCCTGCTTTGAGCAAGGGGCTGGTCTAGATGGCTTTGTGAGGTCCCTTCCAGCTCTAATAATAGGACTCATATCTGCAAGAAAGATGAGTTAGCATTGCTATTTGTGTTTCTTGATTTTGAGATTTTACTTCTGCAGTCTTTATACTACATTAATATAATATTTGCATAAATACCTATTTATTTATTAAAGAATAATTTGATACCTAGCAGTACATGTACAGAAATATACACAATGAAGCCTGGTTTTCCAATGTCTTTGTACTTATTTATGTCTGTGAAATGGGAGAACAAAGTAGGTGTCAAACATTAACGCATTGGGATTTTGCATTCCTCTAAACTAGAGTTTCATTTTCATACCACTTTACACAGAGGCATAAGCACACAGTTGGTGAACATCTGAGAATCAGGCCTGTGTCATCTACTATTACAAGAAGATTTTGTAAAGAAGGTAGGTTATCATGTTTACTGTTCTCTTCAGACATTATCATTCCCTTGGCATAGTTTCCTAAAACTGCATTTCATGTCATAGTATTCTTTTTATTTGTTGTCTGCCACACAAAGGAAGCTCCCTTATGTTACTCAAGTACCAACAGAGGCCAAGTGATCCTTTTCATGTAACCACTTCTTTTCCCCCACCCAAGAGATCATCTCTCTTACACATTCAAGTCACTAGTGCCCTGAAAAAAGGTATGCCTTACCTGACAAGATAGAGCTCTTTAGTTAATAGCTGAATTTTTATTTTGGGAGAAGGGAACTCAAAAGTCTTCAGTTACAGAACAGTTATAAAGACCTAATACCTTATAGTACTTAGTGGGCATGTCTTTACGTGAATCTAAACTTAATGCATGGTTGCTTAAGATGATTTAGGTGCGTGTCTACCCATGGATGCACTAATCTGCATTCAGGTGCATTCAATTTAGGCACAAATACCTAAGTCTCATTAGTGCACATGCAGATGTGCTAATTCCCTTTAACATGGTGTATATCCTTTGACACACACCTTGTTAATGCATGTTAGTATGTCTACACATTCATTAATGCGACTTAGCTATTCACGCATAAATTTGATACTTTCTTTATGCCGGTATCAAATTTAGGCTTGAATAGCCTAAAATCTCCATTTTTAAGGAGCATTAAGGGTGTGCACATGTAGATGTGCACCCTTAATGCACCTTAAATTGGGCTAATGTGCATTAAATGTGCACATGTAGACACACCCAGTGTTACATTAAGGACAAGCCTGGCTTTGTTCTTTGATGGCTGGCAAAGCTTGAATCTAAAAGGATGCTGCCCATTTGTAATGCCATTTAGCAGGTTCAAGAATGTGCTCTGTGAGCATGTATACACATGAAATTCATGTGACACAATCAACTCCAACGCAGTTTGTGCTGGTGTTTATTGCTCCTGGGTACAGCTTTTACATGTGCACCCAGGACCACAGCACATTGAGCCGGGGTTGCTCAACCCTGGTTGGAAGCAGGTCTGGGGGTGGGGGGAAGGGAGGGGGGGGTTCAGCCTGCCAGCCTGGGGCTGCTCCAACCCAGCTCAAGATGCTGCAGAGGGGCTGGCTGGGGCACAAGGGTACTACAATCTGGGCTAGCTGGCAGGCACCCTCAAGCTCCAACCAGCCCCTACAGCAAATACACATGTATGTGGTAGAGTAAATAACTCAGATATAGGGTAGTACTTGTGTCGGGCAGTACTATCCTACGGCAGAGTTAATTTGTGTACTCCACCCTAATAGCATCACATATGTAGATGGTGATGCTTTACTACAGAGCTCATTAGCCAGCTCCACAGTAAAGTGTCTCATGTAGACGCACCCTATATTTCATAGTGGTCTTCCATGCTCACCCTTCCCTAGAGGGTGCTGCTGAGTAGGCCTCTGCTAAGTGGCAAATATTCAATTCAGATTCAGATTTGTTTGATTCAGAGGGACAGTAATTCGATTTTGTGATTCAAGTTACTGTCCCTATTCAATTCAGCCGAATCAGATTTGGAGATTCAGCACCAATTTGGAGATTCAGCTATAGACTATAATGGGGAATCACTAAAATACCTATAACCTTGTAATTTTTTTGCTGAGTCACATGAAAACAGCAGGGATGGTAGCCCCTTCAGAGGGCATGAAATCTGCTAATTTTCAAGGAGATAGGTGCAGTAGTTTCTGTGAAAGTTCCCCTCAAACAGCTGAAAGCAAAACTCATATCACTTGTGTGTGTTAAGGGGTATAGATTGTAGCCATGTTGGTCTAAGGACATAGGCAGACAAGGTTCTGTCACAACCCAAAGGGTGTGATTTTTGTTTTTGTGTGCTTCGGCACTGCTAAATTGTTCCCACTAAATTATAGCTTCTTTGCACGGTGGAGTTTTCTGCTGCAAAAGAGAACCCCGGTGCAAGGGAGAATTTCCCGCCAATTTGAAGCTTTCTTGGCAGGGTGCATTTCTTTGTTGCAGCACAGAAATGCTCGTTGCAAAGAGTTCCCGCCATTTGTATGCTAATTTGAGTCCCATTATTGGCCAGTTCTAAATTATTCACACGTGGCGGCTAGTGATTGGCTTGCTAGCCGTATAAAAGGCTTGAGTGGTTTCCGCCCAAGTTGGAGGACTCCACGAACAAGGGAGGAGGAGACTTCACGCTGTGTGAAGATCTCTAAGCGCTGCGGATCCTTACGGACCCAGCGCATTTCAAGCAGGCAACAGAGGTCTGATCAGCCTCTAGCCTCTCCCCGTTGTCGATCGCAGCCCAGACGTATCCCTTCCCGCGCGCAAGAGAACCGGACCCACGGAGCCTAGCAAACTTCGTGTGAGTGAATCCAGAGCTCTTCTACCCGGGTTCGAGTCCTGCAGGTTTATCTTCCCGTCGCCGAAAGCCCATTGCGACGTACCCTCGTGTTTTGCACCTCCCCATCACCGAAAACCCCTTGCGACGTACCCTCGTGCCCTGCAGGTTCGAGTTTTGTTTTGTTGTTTGTCTGTAACCGCAACTCAAGCAAGTTTTCCAGCCTACACCACTGCCATCTCGGTGTAAGTAAACAATCTTTTAAACTACCGCTAAGTGTTTGTGCCTAATTCCAGCTCGACGGCCTTCCCTCTCCGACCCGGCGTGCCCGGGCTGCTGGCCACAGCCCGCGTGCAGCACGGAAAAGGGCTCAGGTCGCTCCCGGCCCGCACAGGTTCTTTGGCTCAATCTGATATCTCTTATTAGACCAACTGAATAATTGGGGAAATATATCTTAGCAAGCTTTCGGGACATCTGACTCCCCAGGTACCTCTCCACTTCTACCTGCTACATCCCCCTTCCTGCCGGCCCTCCCTCCTCCCAGCCTGTCTCTCACCCCTGATACCTCAATTTACATTTTCACTGACTAGCTTTCTTTCATGTAGCCCAGCCTCTGGCTTCTTTATTATTTGTTCCATCCAAGAAGAGCACACACCAAGAGCAGATGCTTCCTCAGCCTGATGAAGGGCTTTTGAACCCGAAAGCTTGCTAAGATATATTTCTCCAACTATTCAGTTGGTCTAATAAAAGATATCAGATTGACCCAAATCACCTTGTCTGCCTTGTGTGTGTTAAGGCAGAGCGGGATGAATGGAGCAGTGATCATAGACTGTAACAGGGAGCCTTCCCGCTGCTGGTTAGATCTCAGCCCACCCACCCCTCTTTTTCCTGCCATGCCTTGATGGAAAACTGATTCAGGTGTTACCCAGCCGGGAGGCTGCCCATTTAGGCTCCTGATGGCTAGGGGTGACATCCATTCCATAGCTCCATACCTACCCTATACTGCAGCCCATGCCTTGCAGATTGCATCCTTCACCCCCTCCAGCTGTGCTCCCCTCTCTGGGACCTTTGGCTACCCTTAGGCCCTGGACCCACCTTCAGGCCACTCGAAATCCTGAGCCTCTTGCTCTGGGCATTCCTTGTGGTGGGCCCATGGCCCTTCAACCCCACTTTGGGTCCTGCCCTCAGCACAGACCAGTCAAAGGTACCTTGGGTCAGATCTGAGCCACCTGCCTGTTCTTACCCTCACAACTCCACTGCAAAGATCTTACAGGCCTCTAAAAGATCTTACAGGTTTGGCCTTTCCCCAGCCATGACTGTCGACTGTGCGTAGAGCTTGGGGAACCCCAGCAGTGGGAGGTTCACCTTCAGGAACACCAGATGTTCCACCAAACCAAGATCCAAGGAGATGTGGTGGGGTGTCACAACATCATCAGCAATGCTGAACACTCTCTTGCTTGGAATAATGGTTGGTGGACAGGACAGGTGTTCCTGGGCAACTGTGGCCAGATCCTGCCACATCTGCCTGCAGGTTGCCCAGTAAGCCAAGGGGTTGCAGTGCAGTGGCTCCATGTCCTTGGTGAGATATGTAGCCCCTGAGGCCTCCGTGCTACCTGCCTGAAGGTGGGGTCTGCTGCCTCTGGACCCCAACATTGAAGCCATGCCCTTAGCCCACATTGACAGCAGCTGTGGTGGAGGAGTTTGGCTGGTGTTGGGAGGGCTGACATGGAAAAGTGGATCCCCCTCTTCCACATCTCCCCACCCCTGCCCTTCTGCCTCCGTGACTGTTCACCAGCACCTCCGTCTTGTGATCAAGGGTTTTGCTACTGCAGATGCTCCCCTTCACCGTCGTGTCGCATATGCCTGCCAGCACGTGGACCATACTGGACCACAACAGATCCAACTATTTCTTGATGCCCTCCTTCAGCCATTTCAACAGTTCCTGCACCTCTGGGGAAAGCAGCTTGCCCCAGCCAGGGACATTGATCCCCTGGAACTTTTCTCACAGGTTGGGCACCACTCAAGCTCCTTCAATATACAGATCAACTGGCTAAGGAGGGCATCACCAGCACTGAGTCTCTCAGTGGCCTTGAGAAATGGCTTGAGGACCACCAAGATCTAGGAGATGGTATCCCACTCTGTTTTGTTAAGGGGGAGCCTGATCCCAATCTCACCAACCAAGGCCATCTCATGGATGGCCTTCAGTTGCTCAACCAGCCTTTTGAGCATCAGGTATGTGGAGTTTCACTGAGTCTCCACATCCTGCATGATTTTGTGCTGCGGGGTGCTCAACTCTGTCTGTTTGTCCCGCAGCAGCTTGCCTCCTTTGATGCCCCAGTGGAAGTAGTTGCCACCTTCCTGTATTTTGAAATAAGCTTGCTGGTGGTGCTTGCGCCATCATCGGCAGCCCTGTCCCCGTCCAAGGCATCCCTGACTATGAGGTGGAAATTGTGTGCCACACAGCAGATGCCAACAAAGTTGGCATCACGGACCACCTTCACTATATTGGCCCCATTGTTAGTGACCATGAACCCATGGGTGAGCTCACCCTGCCCAACGAGACACCCCTGCACCATGCGATTCATGGCCACCAGGATCTCCCTTGCTGTGTGGGACTCATCCATCACTTTCGCTTGAAGGAGAGTCCATGGATCGCACCAGTACCCTGTGAGGGAGAGGTAGGCCTGATCTCCACCCTGGATGCTCCAGATGTCTGAGGTGAAGTGCAAAGCTACTAGTCCTACCTTGTGCAGCTCCTCCCTCAAGTACTCCCTGCATGCCTCATACAGGGCACCACCATCCTGCTAAAGGTGGTGCACGTGGGCACTTGGTAGGATGGAGCCATGAGAGTGATGAGATGCCTGAACCCTGGATGCTCAACAAAGGAGAAGGGCTGGTCATCAAGAGCAAGCATCTTCTCAATGCTCTGGGTGACCTTGCTCACCTTGGGAACGCACCCCACTTTGTCTCTGCCTTTCCTCCACTGGTCCAGGATGGCCTGCCTCTGCTTCTTGGGAACAGGGGCTTTGGAGCAAGAGGGGGACTTTTTGGGGGGCACACTCCCACTGGTGCCAGGCTGAGGTGGAACAAGGGGGGGGGGCAGGTCCTGTCTCTTGAGATGCAGCAGCATCACTGTGGTGGTGACATTTTCTCTTTGTTGTCCTGGATGATCTGCTTTTGGCAGTGCTGGCAGATAGCAGACCTAGGATCATCTGCCACATCAGAATGATCCCATATGACACCACCCACCCACTTCTGGGTTGCAGGTAGGGGTCCTGCCTTATCCCCCTCCTCACCAGGCAGAGGCACAACAACAGGAGGAGCTGGGCCACCTGCCACCACAACCTCCTCTGAAGTCCCTTCCAGAAGAGACTTGTCTCTAGGGGAACTTCGAGGTGTGTGGAGCACAAACACAGATTCCTGTTCCTTCCCCAGAATTTCCTTTGCTATGGTACTCAGCTCTGCTGTGTCCAGATCCAGCTTCTCTTCTGGCATTGGAAGGCTGATGCTGGGAACTGAAATTGGGGTGGAGACTGTCATGTTGGTGCTGGTTGTTATTGCTGGTGTTAGTGAAGGTGGTGCAGGTGCAGACACTGCTTCCACCTCCTTGTTCCCACTAGCAGCATAAGACTCATCACTGCCAGGAAAGAGGGGGTGGGGGGGGCGGAACTTGCAGTTCTCCCTCTAGCCCCTCTCTCTCTACTGCCAGACGACCTGGCACCTGCCTTTCCAACACTCTTCATGATGCTTGATGTGCTGCAAAATGTGTGTCTGTTTGTAATATATGTCATGTTTTCCTGCAGCGCACACTGCCAGGGAAGACAGAGAGACTAACTACCAAGAGACTAGATAGCAAGCCAGAGCCTTTCAGATGCTGCTGGTCCAAGAGAGGCAACTCACAAAAGGCACAGATCACTTCAGACACAGCCTTATATGTTGTTCTATGTCCCTCCCCAGAGCACTGTGA
>NW_005843258.1:72639-102039 GCF_000455745.1 Alligator sinensis | reverse complement strand
GAGGACAGTCACTGGCCAGCTACAGATGACAATATCAGAGCAGTCTTTCCCCCACTCCTCCCCCTCTCTCTTCTCAGTTTCTGTTTCTTTCATGTCTGCCTTCCTAATCGATTCGGACCTTTTAATAGGTCTTCTGATTCAATTAGGATTCAGAGATTTGGTCGCCGAATCAGACCGAATCTCCTCTGAATCGAATTGGCTGCCAAAGCTTTGCACAGTCCTACTGCTGAGCCAATAACTTCAGCACGGCAGTTTTAAAAATGAGAAGCTTAGATAGAACAAGGATTTCTCTAGTCTATGCTCCACAGCCACTTAGTCTTGTCTATAAAGAGGCTATTTGGATACTTCCCCCTTTTCTTATTATAAATAGTTATATAGAAATGTCATAATATATTACCCTTAAGCCATTTTTATTTCTTTATCTAATTCATTCCAGACCAGGGTTGCAAATATATGTTGCTGTACAAAATGTATGGGCTTGTTTATCCTGCTTCCATGCTGCTTCCAAGTACCACTGAGAAGCACACCCACCTCACCACTCACATGCCAAATCTGGAAACAAGGGAATGGAGCTGCTTTAGAGTAGTGCTGAGCACATGCTCACAACCACTCCATATCTGAAAACTTGGTTAATTTCCACGATTGGGCTTGCAAAGAATGTGAGTGAGTGGGACAGGAGCACTGCTTGGTGGTCCTCTGGAGATCAGTATAGGCATGCCTGATATCATAGCTCATCATTTTTTATTATGTACAGTCAGTGGGGTGCTTATGTTTTATTCTGGCAAACACAATGGAATCCAGTTCAGAAGAGATGCATACATTAATTTCTGTAATATTTAACTGAACCCACATACTAAGTATACACAATTAGTTAATAGTTACCACTTTAACACTGAAGGTTTTTATTTGGTGATCAATTCCCAAGGTAACCTGTGGCCCACTGGTGGTCTGTGAGCACTTGCTGGTGGTTTCTAAGGAGGTAACTGGACACAGTACTGGATCTAGAGTGCTTCCATTTGCTTCTATCTGTTTCCATCTTCATTGCAAAGGAGAGCTTGGAGAGCTCTAAAAGTATCTGAATAGAAAAAAGAGAAGGCAGGCAAGTTGTCTCAGTTAGGATTAGCTACTATGTAAGAATAGCTGTTTTGCTTCTAGGTCCCAGAATTGTCAGATACTTGAAGGGAAGAATGTCCACTGTGAAAAGGGACAAGGTAGCCCATCAGCATGTCTGGAGGAGTAGTGGGGAAAGGAGATTCTGGTTGATGGGCAGTGTGTGTCCTAGTGAGAGAAAAACCCCAAATGAAATGGAAATGTGCAGAAAAAGAGGGCAAGGAAAAAAAGCAAGTAGAGGACTAAAGGAGGAAAAAGGGATTGGGGGCAGAGACATATATCTAGGGGAGCAAAAGGAGAGGGGTGGAGCAGGACAAACAGGCACAGAATATAAAAAGGATGAAGAGATAGCACGCTTGACTTCTTACAAAAAGGAAGTGCTTGTATTATGTTAAAGACAATAAAGATACATGAATATGTCTTTTACATTGTCTATGTTAGTGTTTGCTGTTAGTGCCACAGAAATATTATAAGATTCTGAAAGGAGGATTATGAAAGAGCCTCTGAGGTGAGGTGCATGCTCCGAAGAAAAGTGGGAACCCTTTAAGTATACAGCAAAAGCTCTGTTAACTGGCATCCCCCAGGAATGGGGAATGCCGGTTAATCAAATATGCCGGTTATTCAAACGTGCACCATCTGGTGCACTCCCTGGCGTCAATGTGCCGGGGGACAGGGAGGGGGACACCACACAGGCTGCTTTTGCCCGGCCCGTGAGCAGAAGAAGTGAAGAAGAAGAACTTGGCTCACGGCGGTGAAACCAGAAGTGGGACTTCTAGTTTTGCTTTTGCCATGTCCCCCGGATACCGGTTAGTGGTGCTTTCCAGTTGATAAAGTGCTAGATAACACAGCTTTTGCTGTATAATAGAGAAGGCTTCGTTCACTTGAATAGGATAAGTACTCTGAACCATCATGATACTTTCCTTAATTCCAGCACCTCTTTAATTCTGTGAAGTAGGCTGTAGAGACTGTTTGTTCAAATATGTGATTTAATAAATGACATCTGTGCTATAATATATACCCAATTAGTTCATACATAATTAAATCAAGCAATCTTAGATAAATAAAATAATACTGCACTGCACTAGGCTAAAAGGTGTCTTCACAGTCAACAGGGACTTGTTCCTTAAGTTTTCATTCCATTGTAAATGTACAGTAGCATTAGGGCCTTGTTACACATTACTTTTAGGCAGCTCCTAGAGCTCCTAACCCCAGGATTGTCCCCATGTTAACACCTTTAAGTGGCTTAAAGCATTTGTTATGTGGCTCAAAGTTACACCACTCCAGGGCAGGATTATGTCTGATCTGTACAACCAAACACTGTGTAGGTATATCAAAGGAGGTGGTGCTATGAAAGGGAAAATGTTCTAATGATTGAAAAAGAAAAGGAGATTTTGGACTTCTGGCTTGGCTGAATTTGTTTTACTGTATATCTGTGGACAAACCACATAGCCTTTCTAAGACGCAATTTACTTATCTGCAAAGATGGTCATAACACTTGTTAAAGATATGAGAATTAATATTAATAAGGCCCTTTGACACCCGTCCAAGAAGAATGGTGCTATCTATAAATACAAAATAGTGTTATATATGTTTAATGCTGAAAAAATATATATTAGAAGATATTAATGTGTACCAATCATTCTAAAATCATGTCTTCAAATCCAAACTTGCATCCTCCCACTCTCACAGTGAATTGCACTAAAGTCTATGGACCAATTTACATGAAAGGATAATGCAAGATTAGAGCTTCCACCAGAACTGTTAGGAGAAATAAGCTTGTACTTGCTGTGAGTGAATTGATAACGGGCTGATTAATCCTATGAGAAGACCTAAGTGAAATATTTAAATCTAAGCCTGAAATAGGAGTTAAGGCATAAATGTTTTTCTTTTTTCTAATCAAATTAGATGGTGAAGGAAGAATGGGTATATTCACTGCACAACTGAATTAACTTGCTAAAAGAAGTATAGAGAATACAGAACAAGTCAGCAAAAGATGTCAGGAAAGCAGAAGTATACTCAAACACTTCTCACTGTTCCTGGGACTTCAAATGTTCTCACAGGAGGGAGACGATATATTGTGTGACTTTCCTTTCAGAAACCATGGGGAAGCATTCGGTGATGCAGAGGATGTCATGCAAGCAACTGTTTCATATACAGTAAAGCAAACCAGTAATGTAGGTTTCTATGATTTATAGATAAACAACCAGACCACATATTGGAGTTGCCTCTAGGCAAGGACAACTCATTCGGTGTTCTCTTAATAGTAATAACTTAGATTTATAGTATGCCTTTCATCCCCAAAGATCCCAAAGCATTTTATGAACTCAACAAACAATCCTTTATGTAGCAGAAATGTTAGACTCATGAAGAAAATGCAACCACTTCTGGGGCAAAAGCAACAGTTGCTTAACAGCAAGCACTCAGCAATTTTAAGACAAGAAGTGAGGAAGGAAAGTATCATTGAAATTTCACATGGAATTTAGTTAGGTAAAATATAATTAGATATAATTACTGGGATTGGAATTAGAGCAGGATACTGCAGCTGATGCACTTCCAAGAAGCACCCCACTGTTACTCTCTGGGTGCCTGTACTTGAGTGTAGAGGCTGCTCCAATGTGCTGTAATTACAGTGCATCGGATTAGACTCGATTAATTGAGTCAGCTGGAGTGGGGTAATTACCATGCTCCAGCAGCCTCCCGCATCTCATATATCAGTGTCCCTGCACTTAAAAATGGCAGCAGGAGTGTTTGAACTGAAGCTTGTCAAATGAGCTTTAGTTCAAGCGCCCCCACCACCATTTTGAAGCACAGGGAGGCTGATACATGAGACACTGCGGTGTTTTAATTAGAGCAACTCTTAGAGCACCCTATGGCCTACAGGCCAGCTCTAGTCCATGAAGAGATTTTAGCTAGCCCACTGCCTCTGTCATCTGTCACCTCCCATCCAAGGAGCACAGAGTTGTGTTAGTGAAAGGTTGTCAGCCTCTGCCATAGATTAATATTAAAGCATGGTTTTGGTGGTGTCTCAGGCCCTGATCCAGGAAGCTGTTCTCTGTGGGTGCCTTGTGCCTTCGTAGAGCCCCAGTGAAGTCAACAATGCTGAGCGTAGGGCTCTGCCAGGATGGAACAGCTTGCAGAATTTGAACTTGTGAGCAAATGTACTGCCATAGTTTGGGGTTTTCTATTAGACCTCCTGTCTAAAAACTGATCAGGTTCATACCTTAGTGGAATCTGATTTGCTGTGGTTTGCATTTCTTTGACTATGTATAAGCATGTGCATATGTTTGAAAGGTGTATATGGTATCAGTGTTGAATATATTTCAGTAACGCACAAAACAGAATATAGGAAGCCGTAAACATGGATCTTAAAAATTCATAGATGAAAAACAAGATGAAAAAAAGATATGGTAACAGGATGGACATGCAAACAAACAATTTCGTGTGCTGTTCTGGCATCAAGAAGTGATGGGTCTGGCTGTTTTTTTAACACATCCCACCTCCCTTCCCTCTTGCTTCAGATGTGTTCTTTTTCTCCATCCTACTTGCCTCCCCCATTTGCTACTTTGAGTTAGTTACTCAGTCCCTTTTGACTATAGATTAAGTGGATGAGAGACAAATGAAAAAAAAGGCAGTAGAAAGTGTTTGTATTTCTGAAGTTATACTGCGTCAAAATCTGATTTGATTTGCACTCTGCTCAAATCGATGAGGTCACACAAAGTATAAAACAGGACATCATTTGATTTATTGTTTGTTCATAGCTAATGCAAGCTATTCATGTATTTGAGCTAGCCATGGTATTTTTAAATTAATTTTTCTTCCCTTCTTCAGAAGCCTGGAGAGGGATACCTCTGGGAATCATTTATTTGAAGACAAGTAAAGAAAGGTTTATTGAGTAGTAAAAATATGGCCTTATTTTGTTGCTGTATTTTCCACTTTTATTTTGAGAGATTAACCTGTACAAGAAAAAAACTCTTTAATGAAACATAACAGTTCTATGCAGTTAAGAATTGCTGTTAAGAATAGAGCCCAAAGAGATCCCTATGCAGTATTTATATGCTGTCTCAATTACCACTGCAAAATAGTTTGATGATTCAGCGATATGAGCTCTAACAATATCTTCAGTAACTTCTTTCTCCATTAAGATCTCTGAAGGAAAACCCAAATCTACACTGTAGTGTGGACTTGTATTCCCTTTAGGTCACCCATTTCAACACAATAAGAAAGAATGTACTGTGCTGAGCATGAGAAATGTAAAGGATCCAGTGAAGCAGAGCTGAACGAAATGCTGACACTTTGTAGCAACCTAAGTTGCCCACTAAGTCTTCCCTTAGCCTGAGTTTCTTTAAGGTATATGTGACCAGTTTCTGATTGCATTAAAATGTGTTGGGGAAATATATCTTATTGTAATATACACAGTAAGTTCATTCAGAAGTATCGTAGCAAGAAGAGAATGTGCTATTTTAAATTATTCAGTTTACTGTACAGAAAAATGGCGTATTTTTTATTGTCTCCAAAGGTGAAAGTCAGTGAGTTAAGGCAAGCAAAGAAACCAAAAGCAGAAGCTTGGAAGAATAAGCACACAGCACTGTGCAGGTGAGGTTACAAAGAAAGGTTTTTTTGGTTTGTTTTTGTTCTATTTTTTCTTTACCAATGTCAGAAATACTCACTCCCTTTTTAAAACATCATCAAGGGAGTAGATAGCAAGCGCCACTCACTCAGGAATACATGAAGAACTGCTATTAAGAATATTGTGACAAGTTATGTGAAGCACCAAGGGATAGTCCAGACTTTATCAAGAGTGAGGCAATCATTTTCAGTCATAAAAGTATCTTGGCTGGCAAAGACTGTAAGTGTAATAAAAGTGAGGGGGGAGGAAAGGGGGAGTTATGTTGTCTATGCTCATAAAAGAGGATGGTGATTGTATAGTTACCACCCTTCATAAAATCTTTCAAGTTAGGAAAAGGGAAGGAAATTGGGTCAGGAGACTGGTACAAAGCAACCTACATTATGCTAGCTAAAATAAAGGAAACTGGTAGGACTGAAAACAGCAGAACAATCTCATTATTCCAATACATAAGGGGCTTCTACATGCCATTGTAGATCAAGAAGAACAGATGAGATGGGTAGGTGTTTCGAGAGAGAAGACAACCCAGTATCAGATTCTTCTCCAGAAAGTTGTAAAGGAAGAGGCAAGGGAATATAATCAGCTTTTCTTCTCAATAAGATTCATTAATTGCCCAAAGATATTTGTTTTACATCAAAACCTTTGGGAACTCATATGGTTACAAGCTTCCCCTCTGGCCTAAATGGATTTATTTAGAATGAACAAAGGAATGGATTGCTGGAATATTTATAAAAAACAAGCATATAGGTTTTGAACAGAAAGGCCTTTGCAATAAATCTACTTTCTCCTAATCTTTCCTGGAAAAGTTTTACAGGCTGGTTTTGATGTGCAAATGCCTGACAGATAATCAGAAATATGAAGTTCAATGCATCTTTTTTTTATAGGTGTCATAGGCAGTAACTGAAGCAGTCTTTGAATGACTTGTGCCTCGTATTCATTCATTCTTGCTCCTTTCTGACTGTTTAAGACACCAGGTCTGTAGAAACAGATAAAAAACCAGAGCTGAAAATATATGGCTTTGGAACAGGAGAATTCCTTTAGTTGTTTAGGTTCGGTGATTAACGAGAACTCTGATAGCTCTCTGGAGATGCATAAGAGACCATTAATGACTGGTTCATTCATAAGTGATGAAGATCTCTCAAGATCAAAGTACTTCAAAAAGTACAATAAATAGAGAGCTTTGAACTTGCCATGAGCTGGACAGTGGTGCAACTTAATTGTCACCTCATGGTGAGATGTCTTAAAGATTAGATTTATCAAGAGGACAGGTGCAGACATATTACATTTTGCAGGTTTTTTTCAAAGATTGTATTCATGTTTTCTTCTTTTAATGCTTGCCAGCGTTGCAATCCAAAGTGGTAGATCTCATGCACATGAATCTCTCCCAGAACCCCATATAAGATAACAGACTGCACAGATAAATAAAGTCCAAAAACACAATTCAATTAATAGCTTACGCTGTATATCTACTTTAAAAAATCAATATTAATAGCACATTTTAATATTTATTGATGCCTGATCAAAACATGTACAGTAAATGAAAGCACAGCTTCATATTTACACAAGTTGTCTTTCTGTAAATACATAAATATAGTAATTGATTCTTTCTAGAAGTATTTACTGAATTATTAGCAAACATGTTGTCCTATAATTAGAGCAGAAGTCTAACAAGGTCTACTCCCAAATCTGTCTCTGACTCATAATGAGAATTTGGACAAGAAACAGGACTGAACCTTCAGAACTGTGGATGTAGTTGCTTATCTGTGTATAACTCAGTGTCTCATTGTCCTCTGCTATGAAGCTAGTATAATGCTACTTATTTTTTTCACAAGGAGGTTCCTGTGCTTCAGTAACTAATATTTATAAAATGAATAGTTACCTGTGCTGAAGTCAGGCAAAATGCAGGCAGGATGGCACCTTAAGGCATTTATACACATGGGGGGAGGTGCTTTAATTAGTGCAGCTTTGAAAATGGGGTGCACATTATATGCAAGAAATAAGGATCCCCCTGGGTTCAGAGATTTGGTGACAGGGGAGTGGTGACTGTTAATTGTCATGACTCTGGGAGCTATGGTAACTTTGCTACCATTCTCCACTGCTAAATTTCTGGAGGTCCCCATCCCCCCCAGCAGATGAAACAGCTCAGTGTGCTGGATCAGGCCAGCACAAAGGCCTGGGCCATGGACCCAGACTCACGCCATATCAGACTGGCACCCAGGCTTGGTTCAAAAGCCCCATCTGGTGTGCAGGGCTGGCAACAGACTCAGAAACAGGCTTAGCTCCCTAGCTGCTGCTACTTAACTACTTACCCAAGGTAAAATCTCTTTCTCTTCATGCTACCATTTCAAAAACAGGTCACTTGTTATGTTCAGGGACAGGTTGTATGTGAGAAACTATGTTTTTTTTAAATTGGATGACAGAATATTCACTGTCCTGTTAAAAAATAACTATTACCTTGGGTTTGGCCCAGATTTCATAGATTTCATAGACATTACGGCTGGAAGGGACCTCGGAAGATCATCGAGTCCAGCCCCCTGCCCAAGGGCAGGAAGTCAGCTGGGGTCATAGGATCCCAGCAAGATAAGCATCCAGTTTCATCTTGAAGGTGTTCAATGAAGGCGCTTGAACCACCTCCGGTGGCAGGCTGTTCCAGACCTTGGGGGCTCGGACAGTAAAGAAATTCTTCCTTATGTCCAGCCTGAAACGGTCTTGTAGTAGTTTATGACCATTCGACCTAGTCGTCATCCCTTGGGGCGCTCTGGTGAACAAACGTTCCCCCAGATACTGGTGGTCACCCCTGGTAAACTTGTAGGTGGCCATCAGATCACCCCTGAGCCTGCACTTTTTCAGGCTAAAGAGCCCCAGGGCTCTCAGCCTGTCATCGTAGGGTCTGCTTCCCTGACCTCTGATCATGCGCGTGGCTCTTCTCTGGACTCTCTCAAGCTTCTCCACATCCTTTTTGAATTGTGGAGCCCAAAACTGGACACAGTACTCCAGCTGCAGCCTCACTAAGGCCGAGTACAGGGGGAGAATGACGTCCCGGGATTTGCTTGAGAAGCATCTATGGATGCAAGCCAGCGTTTTGGTCACTTTACTTGAGAAGCATCTATGGATGCAAGCCAGCGTTTTGGTCGCTTTACTAGCCGCCGCATCGCATTGCAGGCTCATGTTCATCTTTTGGTCAATGATGACCCCCAAGTCTCTTTCTTCCATAGTGCTAGCCAACATAGCACTGCCGAGCCTATAAGGATGCTGCGGGTTTTTTTTCCCAAGGTGGAGAACCTTGCATTTATTGGCGTTGAACACCATCAGATTCTCGTCCGCCCCCTTGCTGAGCCTGTCCAGGTCAGCCTGGATAACCTGCCTGTCTTCTGGTGTGGATGCTTTGCCCCCAAGTTTGGCGTCATCGGCGAACTTGGCCAGTCCGCTTCCGACTCCAGTGTCCACATCATTAATGAAGATGTTGAACAGTATGGGTCCAAGGACAGAGCCTTGGGGGACCCCACTGGTCACAGGACACCACGACGAGTGACTTCCATCAATTACTACCCTCTGGGTCTGACCCCGGAGCCAATTTTCCAGCCAGTGGATCATGGAGGACCCAAGGCAACAATTGGCCAGTTTCTCCAAGAGGTGATCGTGGGACACCGGATCGAAGGCTTTTTTGAAGTCAAGATATATGACATCAATCTCTTCTCCCTTGTCCAGGTGATAGGTCACCTGGTCGTAGAAGGAAATGAGATTTGTCAAGCAAGACCTACCCGCAACAAACCCGTGCTGGCTATCCCTTAAGATGTTGACGTCGGCCAGTCCATTAAGGATGGTGTCTTTAATAAACTTTTCTAAGATCTTCCCCGGGATAGAAGTCAGGCTGATGGGCCTATAGTTAGCCGGATCCACTTTCCTCCCTTTCTTGAAGATAGGCACCACATTGGCCTTCTTCCAGTCTTCGGGCACTACACCAGAGCGCCAAGAGTTTTCAAAGATTTGTGCTAGAGGCTGGGCTATGATGCTCGCCAGCTCCTTGAGTACCCTGCGGTGAAGATTGTCAGGGCCGGCTGACTTGATGTACAGATGTACTGCAGTTGTGACAAGGGGCACAATTCCCACTAATTTCAATGTTGTACGGTCAAGATCATGATTGGAAACCTATCAGAAAAGATGTTAAAAGCATAGCTATTATAGTAGATAGAGATAGAGATACAAATGTTTGTTTTCTGTAACTTCCACTGAAATCTAAGTGAATTGCAGATGCCCAAAACCTCTTAGGGTTCATCCAAATATTCTGAAAGGTAGATCAGTTGCATATGATTTGATCCTGTATAATGGAAAGAAAAAGGAATTTTGGCAGAAATATTTCTAAGATAAAATTATTGGAAAAAAAATAAATCTGTAGTTAAACTGAGCTAATATTTGATGAACAAGATCTTTTTCTTCAAACTGTGGATTGGGGTGGGGGCATAGATAGATGGAAAAATTATACTGACATCAAAAGATACTGACACAAGTTGTGAGAATGCAGCCTTTACATCGGTATGATCCTGTAATAATACAATTGCAGCAAAATGGCTCCAAATTTAATCCGCTTCATTTAGGGTCAAAGTTAAGGTGATGTAGCTAACTTGTATTACTACAGGATCATGAAGCTGTTGCCAACAAAACAAAGCAACTATGAATATTTGTTTACTATTCCCACCTGATAAAGCTTAGGTAGGTGGAAAATGCACATTCATAAATAGCAGTAGCTCTAAATTGCTAACTTCTACTCAGATAAATTCTTATGGATTTTTTTTATACCTAGTCTGTCTGACCCTGGCTGAGATATTTATGCATTATCACAATATATGAGTTAGATATTAACAAAAATGATTCATAATCTGAAAGAACAATGACTGAAATACATTGGGTACCATAAAAACAAGACATCAACCCACTTCCAAGTTGGTCTAATTTCATAGATTTCATAGATATTAGGGCTGGAAGGGGCCTCGGAAGATCATTGAGTCCCTCCCCCTGCCCAGGGGCAGAAAGTCAGCAGGGGTCATAGGATCCCAGCAAGATAAACATCCAAATTTCTCTTGAAGGCGTTCAGAGTAGGTGCTTGAACCACCTCCGATGGCAGGCTATTCCGAACCTTGGGGGCTCAGACAGTAAAGAAATTCTTCCTTATGTCCAGCCTGAAACGGTCTTGCAGAAGTTTATAACTGTTAGACCTTGTTGTCCCTTGCGGCGCTCTAGTGAACAAATGTTCCCCCAGATCCTGGTGGACACCCCTTATAAACTTATAGGTGACCATCAGATCCCCTCTGAGCCTGCACTTTTCCAGGATGAAGAGTCCCAGGGCTCTCAGCCTGTCATCGTAAGGTCTGTTTCCCTGACCTCTGATCATGCGCGTGGCTCTCCTCTGCACCTGCTCAAGCTTCTCCACATCCTTTTTGAATTGTGGAGCCCAAAACTGGATGCAGTAGTCCAGCTGCGGCCTTACCAAGGCCAAGTACAATGGGAGAATGACGTCCTAGGATTTGCTTGAGAAGCATCTATGGATGCAAGCCAGCATTTTGCTCCCTTTACTAGCCACAGCATCACATTGAAGGCTCATATTAATCTTGTGGTCAATTATGACCCCCTAATAAAAGATATCAACTCAATAAAACCAAAAGACTGCCTATCATATAGCCCCTGACTAATACGGCTGACCACAAAAGAAAACATAAGCGAGACACACATTTAATATCTGATTACAGTGTGTACATTTATGGACTCAGCTACTACTATACCTATATTCCAGAGGGTTTTTTTTTTTTTGTAAATCTAGGCTTTTAAATTGATGATGATAATACCTTACTTTAAGTTGATGAGGGAGATACATACACAACATCTGTGTTCTGGAGTTGTGGGAGTACCTTACATAAGCCATAAGTATTATTCCCTCCATTTCACAGGCCGGATTATTTCTGGAGTTTTTTATTATTATTATTATTCAATGGCTGAGCTTGAATCCCTTAAAGCTGAAGAGGTCTGAGGTTAGGTCTCCCATTCCCAGTATAAGCATTTTAACCACAAGGTTATTTTATAGTAGGAGATACAATGACAACAGACATGTTTGAAGGCAAGGACTTAATTGCAGTGGCAGTTATGATTGTTTTATGTGTGTGTTATTTGGACTCAGCGTGTGCCTAGTGAATTGAGTCCAACAGGAGACTTGGGCCATTCTGCTATTTTCTGGAACATTGTGGTACATAGGTGGAAGCTAGGCATCTTTATGCCCAGATTGGGGCATTTCTGGGCATGAGCTGCAGCTAGACATCGTCCACACCTAAAGAACTTTCAGACTGAATATGAAGGTGACTAGAATGCTTTCCGAGCTTCCAGGCTTAGGTGGCTGCCAATGCAAGTGTTTTAAATCATAGTTTTGGACTTGGGCTCCTCCTGTTTTTTCCTCTCTCTTTCTCTCTTTTTTTTTTTTTTTGGGGGGGGGGGTTGCAGAAGACAGAACTGGGCTGAATAGCTTTATGTCAATCATTTATGAAAGTTTTTTCTTTAATATTATAAGCCCCGTTTTGCGATGGCCTGTAGGACTGTGAGGAGGGGACATTTTGTTAAACTTTTTGTTTGTTTGTCTGTTCATTGGTTGAATGTAGCTTTCCCCTTAAGCTCATTATTCTCTGAAAACCCAAACAGTTGTAAGATCTCATCTTTCAAAGGCTTATCATCGGCAATCCCTCACAGTTGAGAATGATTGTCTTCCATGATTGTCTTATCTGTGGATCTGAAGGTGGATGATAAGGCCTACCCAGGATTGACAGACTCTGTTGCAACTCAGGTATATGTTTCCACATGCGGTGGGTGGCTCTGGGTTCTTAGTTTGGCCCACAACACACAGTTTCTGCCATTCCTGGTTTTCCATCTTCTATTGTTGGCATAATGTTTCAACATACTAAGATCCTTGCAACAGACTCTCCCTCCATTTGGGGCAGTCCTGGGTGATAGTCTCCCATGAGTTGATATTGATGTTCCATGTTTTCAAGTTGGCCTTGAGGACGTCCTTGAAGTGTTTTCTCTGCCCTCCTTTTAAGCATATGCTTTGACAGCTGGGAGAATAAAAATTGCTTCAGTAACATGGAGTCGGACATCTAGATGATGTTGCAGGTCCAGCAAAGTTGGTGTTGAATGAGTATCACCTTGTTGCCTGTGGTCGTTGCTTGTGAGAGGTAGCTAATGTTGGTGTTTCTGTCTACCCACTGGATTTGAAGTATCTTCCACAGGCAACACTGATGGTACTTCTCCAGTGACTTAAGGTGCCCCCTGTATGTTGTCCATGTCTCAGCTCCATAGAGTCAGGTGGGGATCGCAACTGCTTGATAAAGCATGAGCTTTTTTTCAGATCTAATGTTACAATCTTCAAACACCTGTTTCCTCAGGTGTCCAAAGGCTGCACTTGCACATTTGAGGTGATGTTGGATTTCTTTGTTGATGTCAGCCTTCTGCAATAGATGGCTTCCAAAGCAGGAGAAATACTCAACGTTCTCCAGAGTCTGACTGTGAATCGGAATTACCAGAGCTGGGGACTGCTTATTAAGAGCTTCTTGTTGATGGAGGACCTGAGTCATCTGAATATTAAGCGAAAGTTCCATTTTCTTGTAAGCCTCAGTAAAAATGGTAACAATCACCCCAAGGTCTGCTTCCAAGACAGCACACGCTATAGCCTTATCAATGTACTGGAGCTTGATTATTGAGGTGGGGATGGTCTTGGTTTTGGTTTGGAATCAACTGAGATTAAACAGTTTACCATCCGTTTGGTAATTTAGCTCCACTCCAACTGGAAGGTTATTGGTGGTCAGATTCACAGTAGTTTAGGGCTAAAAGGGACCTTGTGAGATCATCGGGTCCAGCCCCCTGCTCTGATGTATATATATCAATGGTCAGGAATATCAAGAAGAGTGTTGGAGAGATGACGCATCCCTGCTTAACTCCTATCTTAACCTCAAAGGGCTCTGTGATAGATCTGTTAATGAGAGCCACCATTTGCATACTGTTAAGGTAGCCAGTGAAGAATGGTGACAAATTTCAGTGGGCATCCATATCTTAGAAGGATCCTCCACGGTGCTTCTCGGTTGACAGAGTCAAAGGCTTTAGTGAGGTCAAAGGATGCCATGTAGAGAGTTTGTTGTTCCCAACATTTTTCTTGCTGCTGGTGAGCAGTGAAGATCATGTCAGTTGTGCCTCTTGATGCCCTAAACCCACACTGAGATTCCAGAGGAGCTCTTCAGCAAGTGGAAGGAGATGGATCAGGAGGATTCTCGTAATGATCTTTCCTGTGGTGGACAGCAAGGTGATCCTTCTGTAACTTCTAGAATTGGATTTATCTCCTTTCTTGAAGATTGTCATGATCACAGCATCCACAAGGTCATCTGGTATTTCCTCATCATTCCATATCCTTTAAATGAGGAGCTGTGATGTGAGATCCTCTTCCCTCTCTTTGAAGATTTCAATGGGGATTCCATAAGCTCCAAACACTTTGTCATTCTTTATCTGTGTGATGGCTTTCCTCACCTTGTCATGCATTGGAGGGATTCCGAGATCATTTTGACTGCTTCTTATACAAAAGCAGCAAACTATAACAGGTTTCCCAGGTCACTTCAACCTAAAATACATGGCCCAGACCCCCCACAGGGCAAAATGGCTGCTGATGTTCTTATAGTTTCCTGGGTAGCTTATCCCTTTAAATTTAAGACCTTAAGTCCCCATTTTTTTTCATCAAGGAGTCCCACAGCTTTTCTGCTCAAAGGGAAATTGGACCCTGGTTCAGCATCATTGCTCCTCACTGTGAATTCTTTTTGAATGTCCAGAAGATCTTGAAACTGCAGTTAGAAACTGTTTTCTGGGAGCTATTCAACCAGCAGATGAATGAAGTGACACTTTTCAAGACAAAAAAATTTTAATCAGCCAACCTGAATTTTGTGTTCCAGAGGCTGTTTTTTAGATTGGAAAGGTGAAGCTTACAGGCAGGCGCAGGCACCACTCCTTTCCGTGTGCTAACCAGCAGAGTTCTTACCACAGACCTGACACTTCAGTTCATTGTAATGAGCTCTTTTCATGCCGTTTTGACAAGTTTTGCTCTCTTTTGTTGCTAGTTACTAAAACTTAATGTCTGGTCCTTGGTCTTCGGTTGCATCTCCAAGGTAGCAGCATTCAACATGGCGACAGTTCTTGAGAGTTCATGCTGACCCAGAGGTTCCTATGTGATCAACACCTCTCTCTCATTACTCTGTCCTAGAGATTAAACAAACTCCTCTCCTAGTAAATCAGAATACAAAAAGAAGTTCATAAATTGAGTCTTAGTTGCTTCTCATAAATATTGTCTACAACGTCTTCACATTTTTCCACGGTGCAATACAGGTAAGAAAATCCAAAAGTTCTAATTTATTGTGGACATGTGTAAGCCAAATTCCACTTTCAGTGACACCACTGTAAGCTTGATGACCTCAATGGGAAATACGGGGGTCTTCTAATGGCCACTTCCTGTCAGGCCAGGCCTCTCTTGGTCTGCTATCTGGTACCATATAAACCAGTACAGCTTGTTCCATGGTTGCATTGCCAGTGACTAATCTGGTGCCTCTACCTGGGCTAGCCTAGGTGAGGAGGGTGCATGGACACCCAGCAGGACTAAAACCAAGACCTGTCAAAGGGCAGATGAGCTCCCTGTGAGCCAGCGGCCATCCACACCTGGAGAGGAGATGGACACCACCAGGTTACTTGTTTGAAGAATCACCAGTGATGCACAGCATCCAAGGTGCTCCAACGGTTGCAGTAGCCTTGGGAATGACTTGATTTGACTAATGGCCAACAATGGTATAAGAACATGGCCAAGCACCCAGGGCTGCTGCTACAAACAGGAGCAATGGGGACTTCTAGTTGTCACCACTGCCACTGACACAATTGTGCAGCTGTGGCAGCAGCTGTTTTTTTCTGCCCTTTTTCTACCAAGTCAGCACCTGGGGTGGCTATCCTGGTCACCCCACCCAAGTTATACCACTAATGCCCACCTTGTAATTTCAGGAACCTGACAGTGTTGGATATGGTCCTTAACAGATAATCTACCATTAAGCCTCATATTCAGTCTTCTCAAAGAAAAAAAATCAAATTGAATCATAGAAAATTAGAGTTGGAGAGGACCGCAGGAGGTCATCTCGTCCAATCCCCTGCTCAAAGCAGGACTATCCCTAACTACAGCATTCCAGCCAGGGCTTTGATGAGCCAGGTCTTAAAAACCTCCAAGAATGGAGACTTCACCACCTCTCTAGGTAACCCATCCCAGTGCTTCACTACCCTCCTAGTGAGAGAGTTTTTCCTAATATCTAACCTAAACTTCCCTTTCTGCAACTTGAGACCATTGATCCTTGTTCTGTCATCTGCCACCACTGAGACCAATCTAGCTCCATCTTCTTTGGAACCGCCTTTGACAATGTTTGTTTTGTATACAAGTTTGGTTTTGATCCCAAATTGGTGATTAATTTAACCCTTGCAGTCGATGAATCACCATGGTTAAAGATCCTGTTCTTGCCAGTCAGACTACTTGTGTCTGAATGAGACCTTCTGCAAGGACAAATGTGCTTAATTCTATGCACTGTGAGAGGTGCATTAACTTTAGTGGGTGTACTCCCAGTGCAATGAATTCAATGTGTACATAAATGTTTACAGGTATGGAGCTTTATATTGTAAGATCCTCAGAACAAGAACCACATAGTACAATATTTCACCAGTCATAGTCAGTTTTCAACAATAAGACTATAAAAGTTGTAATTCATTTATATCTTGAATTAACACTAATATTCAAGAACTCTTCTTAAGAACTATTAATGTACATTTTTCAGGGTGCTGAAATAGTCCTTCCACAACTAGACTTGGAATTTTTCCTCTTTATTATTTACAAAAGTTGGAAGATCTAATATAGAACATGAGTCATTCAGAGGGGATGACATGTGGTGTAGCTGACATGAGAAGGAGGTGGTATATACAGATTTTTCAAATTTCTCAGCACTCAGTGAAAGGAGAGGTTATGGGGTAGGAATGCTCTTTAAGGTGTGAAATATTAAAGGAACAAGACAAACTTTTTATGCTAATTTTACCTAGAAGTTTATACATCATCTGTTAAATACTTCAGTTCATGCAGTAAATGGGTCTGCGGTATTGATCATATTTGTGTTTTGAGAAACTGGATAACATTAAAGGCAAGTGATAAGATACTGAGCCTTTCACATCTAGTCAAGTGTTCTAACATCGTCCATGTGAGAAATGAGTAGGATGATCACAATTTGAGAGCCCATCTACAAAAACCCATCACAATGATTGCCCATAATTGTCTTCCTGTATGGTAAGTGTCAGCAAACAAGACAGAGACTGACTTAGCATGGGGAAGGATTTATGTCTCACACCTTAAAGGTCATTTCTTCAGGTTCAAAGTAGAGGCATATTTGCAAAGCAGCATAAACACTCTGCTTTGTCTCTGCCTGGGTTTTCCTGGTCTCTGGATAAGCTGTGGACTTCAGGAATGTTAAACAAGCACCTTTTAAGAGAAATAAATTTAGTTTTAAATGTAATGTGACTAGAGGTATTTAGTACAAACATTTAGCATTTTATCAATAGAAAGGAAATAAGTGAAGGAATATATAAAAGGTTTTATTTTGTTTTGTTTCATCATTTTATGACTCTCTCCCTTTTACTCAATTCATAGTTTCATAGTTGGTCGGGTCGGAAGGGACCTGAGCAGATCATCAAGTCTGACCCCCTGCCATGGCAGAAGAAAGTACTGGGGTCACCCAGCAAGGTGTTCGTCTAACCTCCTCTTAAAGACCCCCAGGGTAGGAGCCAGCACCACTTCGCTTGGAAGTTGGTTCCAGCTCCTAGCCACCCTGACAGCAAATTAGCGCCTCCTGATGTCTAGTCTGAATCTACCCTCTGCCGGCTTGTGACCGTTATTTCTAGTCACTCCTGGTAGTGTTCGGGGGAACAGGGACTCCCCCAATGCCTGCTGGTCCCCTCTGACTAATTTGTAACAGGCCACTAGATCCCCGCTCAGCCTTCTGCTGGGGCGCCTGAACAGGTTCAGGTCTCTTAGCCTCTCCTCGTAGGGCCTGCCCTACTGCCCCCGATCATGTGAGTGGCCCTCCTCTGGAATCTCTCCATGTTGTCCACATCCCTCCTGAAGTGCGGTGTCCAGAACTGGATGCAGTACTCCAACTGCGGCCTGACCAGTGTCGCATAGAGGGGGAGGATCACCTCCTTGGACTTGCTCATGATGCATCTGTGGATGCATCACTGCAATGATTGCAGACAATGCAAAACATCAACACCAAGCTTCAACGATGGGCCTGGCAGCTTCAGAAGTTCAACTTCAATGTTGAACACATCAAGGGAAGTCAGAATGTGATAGCGGATGCCCTGTCACGAAAAGACTCTGGGTAGTGGGTCAGACGGACTCAGGCCCACCTGATTGAGCTCCGGTGTGGGAGTTCCTTAATGTGCTTTCATGTTCTATGTGTATTATTGTTATGACCCATATTATGTGTTGTGTAATCTCTCTTTAGGTGTGAAAGGCAACCCTTCCAAACGATACACGCTTGTACCCATAGCTCTATAAAGCTAAGATGTCCAAGCTTTTAAAGGGGTGGGGGGAGGGGAATTCTGGGGAGGACTCAGGAGTTGGCATGCATGAAGGTGGCTCTGTGGCTGAATCATTGTCGCACAGGAGTTTAATCAGCTCTTTCTTTTTTAGCCCTTTCTTGACATGAAGGCCTCTCTCTTTCGCCAGCTCTTTCAAGTCGGCCACTGTCATGTGATCATACTTGTCAGCCATCCTAGCTATCTACACTGTTCAGTTGACCCAATGCCAAATTAGAAATTGTTTGCTCAAGGGTTTTCAGTGACTCTATTCCTTTTCCCAAATTACGCCTCTAATACAGCAGGGTATTCGGATCCCACCCTGCCACCATGTGTGGCGGGCCAGTAGGGGGAGCTCCTACATTGAGCCTCCCACCTCACTATGCCCATCCATCTTCCGGACTCCACGTGTCCCTCCAGGGGTGCCTAAGCCCTGGCAGACCCTCTTTCGAGCCCCACCATAGAGTCCAGGGGTAACATGTGCTGCCACCACCCCAAGAAGGGACTGTCTGGGTCCTGTGTCCTCAAGGAAACACAGGCCTAATAGTCCTATGGGTACTCGACCCAATACAAGAACTTGGGGCACTTCCCCAAGTCGGGGGCCAAAAAGATAGTCTCCCTTAGTCCACAGACCCAAGGAGCCTCCTAGGCATAATTAAACCCACCCCTCAATAAGTCTCCTACACCAGTCACAAAGGAGAACTTTATTGGTTACAGAGGGTAGGGTTAGAATAGGGTACAGGGTAGAGCAATATCAGAGAAATCCCATAGAGCAAAGTCCTGTGGCTAGGGTAGCCTTTGATCTCGCATCTGAGTTACTGCAAGCTATATATCTAGTTAGATCTCAGTTAGCTTACTCACAAGTATCATCCAGAGGCAGTTGGAGAATCCCTCTGGAGGCAGGCAGTTCCTTGATCATGAGTTTTGAGAGAGAGAGCAAGTTTCAGATGGTACAGCTCTTCTTTGTTCCTGAGTATCCCTCATGGCTGCTTCCCCACTCCTCCTGGGCAGTCCTTAACATATATAGCCCTTGTGACCTAATTTACCTGGTCCGATGGAGGCCAGCACCTGTTGGCTGTCAGCCAACCAATTTGAAATACATCACTAGTTGCTGGGCAGACTCTAGCTCACCAGGAAGGAAGCCCCTCACCCAGGTATGTGATACTAGTCACGTAGGCAGAGAGAGAGCAGGTTTCCCCCCTCCCTCAGGAATGTATCCAGCTCAGGTTACCTAAAGAGATAGGGTAAGGATGTCTCTCTCTGCTGGGCCCATCCTTATCAAACTGTCACAGAGCAGAGACTTTGGGGAGAGACAAAGGTGGCATTCTGCCACAAGTGACACTGTGTGTAGTAAGGCATAGCAGGGTGAAAACTGTAGGGGAGGTGGCCCCTGCTGCGGCCACAAAGCCTGCCAGCTGTGGAGGAGATCAATACAGGGCTTCTTTGTTCTGGGGCCCTGCACCTCTAGCTGCTGACAGACAAAACTCGTATTATGGGCGTTTGTGAGACTGACTGTCTCTGTCTTGGGGGTAACTACTGCAGGCCTGACTGCTAAGCTACTGTGTTACCAGTTACCAATCAATCATGATTCACTCAGGGACCAGCTCAATACACAGTTGCTACCTAATGTAGCCAGTTAATTAGCAACAATTAACACCTACAAAACCCCGCACTAAGGAAAGGAAAGAATCAATACAGACAATCAACTGCCCCAAGACAGAAACAGTGAGTTGCACAAGCACCCATGTCACGAGTTTTGCCTGTCAGCAGCTAGGGGTGCAGGGCCCCAGAACCCCCCTGCACCTATCTGCTCAATAGCTGGAGGCATTGTGGCTGCAGCAGGGGCTACCATCCCTGCAGCTTTCATGCTGCTGCACCTTAACACACACAGTGTCACCCATGTCACAAATTTTGCTTGTCCACACCTTGAGATGCAGTTCCCCCCAAACCCCTGCACCTATCTCCACAACAACTGGCAGGCTTCGTGGCCTCACCAGGGGCCACCATCCCTGCAGTTTTCAGCCCACTGCTCCTTAACACACACAGGGTCATCTATGTCATGAGTTTTGCCTGTCAGCAGCTTGAGGTGCAGTTCCCCCCAAACCCCTGCACCGATCTTCTTAAAACTTGGCAGGCTTTGTGGCATCACCAGGAGCCACCACCCCTGCATTTTTTACCTCCCTGTGGTGTAACACATAGATGTGACATGAGTTTTGCTTTCAAGAATTTGGGATTCAGTTCCCCCCAAACCCCTGCACTGATCCTCTTGAAGCATAGCAAGGTTCATGCTCACATCAGTGGTTACCAGCTCTGCAATTTTCATCCAAATCAGACAAGAAACAACAAAGTTATAGATATTTGATTGATTCCCCATTATACCCTATGGCCGGATCTCCGAGGTGACTCCAAAGTTTCAGAGCCGCTTTGGCCGGATTGAAACGGGAACCCGGTTTGGAGCTCTGGATTGGGTCCCTGGCATCTGAAACAGCTGGATCTGAAGATGAATCGAATAGCTGCCTGCTTGCACAGGCCTAATCTTTATAAGGCTATCACGGGGTGGGGACATGTGGGTCCAGGGGTATGACTGGACCTGACAATAGGTCCTGACTAAGATGAAGGCCCTTTGGAGTGTGTATGCCTGCCTCTGTGATAGTGCCTATAGTTCTGGAGCCCTTGTGAGAAAAAGACCCTTTATCACGAGCGGCTCTGCAACATCTTCAGCCCTGATGCTGCAGTGGAGAGTGTCTTCACTATGGGCACCTCCTTGGGGCAACTTTGTACACCAGAGCAGGAGGAGCAGGGGCCAGCAAATGATGGGGAACTGGCCAGGAGTGTTGGGGAGGGGAGGGGTCCTTCTCCATATCACCGGGGAGAAGCAACCATCTGACCAGACCATCCACCCCTGAGCATGAGGATGAAGCTTGTAAAAAGTCTTTCCCCCCATTTTACATAGTTCCTTCGATTACATAAGTTCTTTTTAATTAAAAAATTGGTTCTTTATCTGGGAGGGTAATGTGTTGTGCTTGGAGGGAGAAAGGGTGGGAATAAAGAGTTTTCCCCCATAATTGTGGGAACAGTGGGGCTGCAGGGGAGGGCTGCAGAAAGAACAAAAATGCATCCAATTAGGGTCATGTCTGTGCCCTTTGCTGCAAGTTGTTCTGCCCTGGTGGTCCACAACAACCTGCAGGACAATGGAGTAGACCTCCTTCCTGTTGGTACTCCTAGCCTCTCTCAGGGGGGCACACCACAGTGATGTGGGTCCCATCAAGGCCACCCACACACTGGAGAAGCCCAGGGCACAGAAGCCAACCTCAACTGTGGGGATGGGGTTGTCTAGGCAGGTGACCTGGTGGCAAAGGACCTCCCAAATGGCCCTGAAGACGTTCCTAGTCACCTCCCCAGTGGTGGCCTTCCATACCACAAAGTGGTGGGCAACAGAGCACAGAATCTTGGGGGTGGCTAGCCTGATGAGGGTGATTCCCATGTGCTGCTCGAGGGTGTGGGCATGCTGCACGATGATGTTGTGGCACAGTATGTGGGATGTCTTCTGCTCGACCACATGTTGGAAGGTGGCTTGGGACAGGTGGAAGATCTCCCTCCACAGCTGGCTGTCCCAGGTGCTGAGGATGATGTGGTG
This sequence comes from Alligator sinensis, assembly GCF_000455745.1. NCBI lineage: Eukaryota > Metazoa > Chordata > Crocodylia > Alligatoridae > Alligator > Alligator sinensis. The sequence goes on along the minus strand of NW_005843258.1, from coordinate 80,008 downwards.
CCACCACTCTGTGCTGGCTGAGTGGGCACAGAGGTGATGGTGCATAGTAATGAGGGCCAGCTATACTATAGCATGCCCCCTTCGATGAGCTTCATCAGGGCCTCATACTCCTGGCACAGATGCTGGGCATCATACTCTTCATCAGCTCCGGTCACAAGAAGTAGGTCCCAGAGAGGGCTTTAGCTGTTGTCCCCCAGCTCCAGGCTCTGGAATAAGCCCTGGAACTGGCATTGGAAGCAACTCTTGGGCTTGCTGTGCATGTGGCCCTTCTGTCAGTCCTGGAGGCAACACAGGTCATTCAGGCACCTGCAGAGCTCAGCATAGCATTCCAGAAAGGCCTGCAGCATGACGGAGGCAGCCTGAGGATTGGGTCTGGGGGAGCTACCGAGTGCTCCCAGAGTGCTGGGCAGGCAAGAAGGGGTGTCAGAGAGGCCACACAGAGGGTTCTGCAGAGCAGAGATATCTCTGTGTAGCAGGCAACAAAGGTGCTGCATTAACAGAGAGGTTCAGGCTGACAGCAGACTTTTGACTTCAGCAGCTGGCTGCAGCTGGTCTGAGATCTGCTTTTTAAGAGGCTGGGGGAGGAGGGGTTGGGCTTCCTTGATTGACAGAGTCAGGTCTGGGGTGGTCTGGCATCCCTGGCCACAGCCTGCAGTGACCCCAGCTGGTGGCTACTGTAGGGGAGGGCTCAGAAGATGACTGCCACCATGCCAAGGTGCTGCACATGTTTACGCTCCAATGTGGCTTAACTTAAATTGATTTAGTTAAGTCAAATTAGTTAAGTCATCTTATAAGTTGGCTTAAATATGTGTGTATGCTACTCTTTGAGTGCAGACAGAAGTAACAACTTTCTCCTGATCTGGCCACAGAAAGCAGTCCAGTCTATAGCCATGACTGTAAGTGCACAGCTGTAGACAGCTTCACAAATGGAGAATTGGGTGAAAATCTAAACTGTTATGAGTGTTCAAATGAAGAAGTTTCAAGACAAAGCATCTTCTGTGACTTGTATCTGTGCCATCACTGTTTTCAGAATTGGAGGGAGGAAAGGGAGAGGAGAAAATTGGGTCTGAGGTTTTTTCAGCCCCCACTGGAGGGTGTAACAGGTGTATTGGAGCCCCCTAATGTGGGGGGGGGGGGGCTCCAATTCAACCATCCCACCCTCCAGTGTCAGCTGAGGAACCCTGAAAACAAGCTCCCTCTTCTTTCTTTCCCCCCTCCCATTCTGAAAACTGACTGGGCTGGCAGGGAGGAAGGGTCATTGTTAGGGGAAATTAGCTGTAGGCCCCCAGCCAACAGCTAGATCCCCCTCCCCACTGGAAAAGACAGTGAACTTCTGTTTGGTCCAGGGGATGGTTGTAACTCAGAATGCTTCCTGCAAAGCATTCTTGGTTACAGCAAGGAGCTGCGCTTCTGCCTGTGCCCTTTAGTATTACATTATTTGTAAGATGTCAAGGACCCAATGGACCAAAAGGTAGAAACGCTGTCCAGAATTGCAGCTTGTAGCCCTTAACATAAGGAGGAAGTTCCTTCATGTAAGAGGAGAGAGGATTTTTTTTCTTAATTGAAATTATGATATCTGCCTCACATCTAACAGGTGTATTTCCTTTACCCACAGTGGGTCTAATTATTTAGTATTGTCTCCATCCATAACTGGGTTTAGTTTGCATGGCTTCTAAAATAGAAGTATTCATGTGAACTGGGCTTAGCAGGTGAGCTGCTCTCTGTAAGCCCCCTGCAGGTCTCTGCAGCTACCAAAATGAAAGTTTACGCATGTATATACTATTACATATTTTTTAAGCGGCTCTGTACAGTGCTTGATTTTTGTTTGGTCCCTTGGTCAGATACAAGACCTTGCCCATTTTCCTTACCAAAATCAAGTCAAGGTTTATCTTCCCCAGGTAGATCTGTATGTGTATAGATAATTGGATTTATAAACAAGTATCTCTATCCATATGGTCACCCAGCTGCTTTTGAAAAATCCCTAGGGAGACACCAATTAGTGATTGCACAAACATAAATTAAGGAGTAGTTGCAAAGGTGGTGGTCTCTGAATAGCTTACAAATTATGCTAAAACTAGTTACAGCAATTTATAAAGTGCCTTTCATTTTGATCAGTGCTGTTAGCACTTTTCAAAGCTAGGTTACTGTAAACATAATTAAGTGAGGGTATGCAATTTACAATAGAATAAAAAAAGATGGCTGTTAGGTATGGACAAGTAATAGGTACAAAGATCTAGGATGAGAGCCAGTAAACAATAAAATGCCAAAAACTCAGGTACCTTCTTCCCAGATTGAAATTTGGATCCCTAAGTATGCCATCCAAGCTCCCTATGCAGTGTATGAGAGAGCAGGTAACTCAGACTGATCATTCAAAAAATGAGTAGCACAATGAGTAGGGAGCTGCCCAGACCTAGGCAACAGGAAGTACTTACAACAGGGTGTTTCTGAAGTCCCACATCTCTGGATCTATGTCACCTGATTCATGGCAGCAGGAAGGCACCTCCCTCCCTTCAGTCCATAGTTCAAACCTCTCTGCTGAGGAGGAGCACTGGTATCCATGCCTTCCAAGAATAGTAACAGGCTCTCTTTTTACTGAAATGTGGAGAAGTGGAGGTAGTGCCTACCTTTTATATAACTGGTAAGTTTACTTGCCCACAGTGGGAGAACTCAGCCAAAAGTGTTTCTAATCTATGTCTCTCACTATTTATCCAACCTCTGCAACCATGAGAGCAGAGAAGAATGAAAGATGCATGAAACCAGAGGGAAAGCAAAAAGGAACATGACTCTGAAGGCTAGTAGTCAGGGCTATGTGGCAGGGCACTGTTTGTGCCTGCCACTTTAAGATCAGAGCCAAGCACCCAGCAGGTGCTTGATTGTGGCAGCCATTTTAGATCCCTGGCTGCCTATCTAAATAGATCAGTTCCCTGCTGGTAGCCCAGGTAGCAACATTGCCTAGCTGTGAGGTTTCTTGGAACATTCTGGAGGTAAGGGAGGAGCTGTAGGGGATGGTTAGGAGGCTCCTGGTCCTGGGCATAACTTAAAACTGCACCTGCTGGGAGTGGGTGGCCTGCGGGGGGCTCCCAGTTGTGCAGGAGCCCCCAAGAAATGCCAGGCTAGTTACCACCCTGGTGAAAGGTGGGTTGAGGTGCCTTAGCCCCAGCTCCCCAGCTGGGTGGGTCACCCACTAGTGGGGTCCAGAGGGCAGACCCCAGGAGATAGAGTGGGGCTAGAGACTCAGAGACCTGACAGAGAGAGTACCCTTGACTGGTCAATGCTGGGGCCAGGACCAGGCTGGTCAAAAGGGCCAGGGGCCCACTGCGAGGGATGCCCAGAGCTAGGAGGGCCTGAGGTTTCTGGCTGGCCTTGGAGGTGAGGCCAGGGCCTGTGTGGCCAAAGGTCCTGGGGGGACTACACCTGAGAGGGGAAAATAGTTTCAGGGAGCTAGATAGCTTGAATGAAGGTGGGGTAGGCTGCTGGAATGGAGGGATCTTAGAGAGGTTCTGACTGGAGAACTCTGGGAAGCAGTGTGGGGCTGGTGATTGTAAGAACTATGAATGCCGTCTGCAAGGCATGGGCTGCAGTGTAGGGAGGTACAGAGCCACAGATAACACCCCCTGTCATCAGGGCAAGAAATGGGCAGCTTCCTGCCTAATTAAGATCATTAATCAATTAAGAAAATGATTGGCAGAGGGGAAGGCGGGTGGTTGGCCCAGAACAGGTGGATGGGCCAAAGGTATAATCAGCCCTGAGAATGCCCCCTGTTACAGGCTGTCAGCAGGGAGAAGGGTATGAGGGGTTCTAGTCCCTGGTCTCAGGACTCTTTTGGTATGGTTTCATAGATTTCATGGACATTAGGGCTGGAAAGGACCTCGGAAGATCTTTGAGTCCAGCCCCTGCCCCAGGGTGTTACCAAATTTGCCCATCGCTTTGGGGTGTACTCACTTATTAGGGATACGTTTCTAGGGTCTTGGTAATTCTATCAATGTGCTGCTTGTGTTACTTGTGTTTCTATACAGAGCTGTATATCTCCCTTCTGCAAGTCCTCACCCCCAATGGAGCTATCTTGCAGGACTCAGTTTCAGTGGGGCTGGGTTCCTCCAGTCACCAAATCAGTCATACACACAAACACATACGGATTAATGTGACACACCTGACCTGGCCAGGTTGATCCGCATAGAGAGGCTGATACCCTCATATGCCATGAATCAGTTCATTAGGGTAACAATAAACTGCAGTCAGACACAAGTACGCAGGCACACAGAATACCTCTGAATCTGGCTGGGTGTCCACCTGACACCCTCATAGGCTAGCATTCAGTTCATTAGGGCATGTCTGAGCCAAATTGGATCAATCAGCCTGTACAAGCTGATTTCCCCCCCCCTTATGTGTTTCAAACTCAGTACGTCCCGATCTTTAGCCTCTTGATGAGCAGACCCCACAGTATTTCTGGGCTTCACAGGGATCTTTAGCTTAGGTAAAAAAAGTGTTGCTGCAGAGCAAGTGGGGAAAGAGAAGTAGAGAAGGAAAAATATACCCAGCTACTACCAGTTTGACTATAAAAGTTATTTATTGCTAAGTATATGAAATATATAATGGTACTAGTAGTGATAGACATGCAAAGGAAAACAAACACAAATAATTACAGTACTAGCCTGGTTTCACTAAGTATTTGGGGAAACTTAGCTCAAGCTTAACTAATACAGTTCAGGTTCAGAGATTTATGCCTAGAGAGAGAGAGAGAGAGTGTATGAGAGCTGGGGTCTCACCAGTCCAAGGCACTCGAGTTCCAATGCTGACAGGTAAAGTTCTTAGCACAATCCTTGAAGGGAGACGATCTGTTTCTTCCAGCTTCTCTAGAACAACAGAGGATGGTGTCAGAGAGATTTCTCCTCTTGAAGTGCACACACACACACACTTTGCTGCTTTTTTGTTGTTGTTGTTTTTGGGGGGGGTTGTTTTGTTTTGTTTTTTACAGATTTTTATACCCTCAGTTCAGCTTCTTCAAAGCATTCTTAATAGTGTAAATAATTGTCTTTTCTCTTGACAAGGGGTTATCTGGTTTGGAACATCTCAAGAAACTGATTAATAACAAGGAAAAAACATAAGGTTAAGGAGTAACCAGACACTTAGGAGCCAGCTTGAAATTCCTATGGATAGTAGATATACTGATGGGATATCTCATGGTTTCTTCAGAAACAATAGATAGCTTGCAGCATCAGGGTTTTGCATTTTTACCTGTTGTGAACAAGCCTCAGCTTAGCATGACTTTTCCAGATCTTACTATAGTCTTTTAATAGACTTAGGGCAATTACTGGAGTGTTCATAACCTTTTGCGGGGAGGACTTCCACCAGTCATCCTGGGAAAAGTATGACAACACTTGTGGTCAGGGCTCCAACGGGCTAAACGCTGTGATGAACCCTTTACCATTGTACAAATGTTGCCCATACCCCCTCTGACTCAGTCTCTTTGCCTCAGCATTCCCTAACCCAGCAACCGAGTTTTAATCAAGTTTTAAATAGGTCTCCCATAGTGGGACCGGGGAACGTATGGCCCAAGATGCCTATTAAACTTTTACTTCTGCTTAGAGGTGTGTGTGGGGGAGGAGGGGAAGGAGTCCTTTGTAAATCCAGATTAGAATTGTTCTGATAAATGCTGAGTTGGGTGTGTGTAAATGTGGGTTGATTGGCATTTGGAGCATAGATTCCCCATCATGCAGTGCTCCCCTGCTTATCTGATCCCAGAATTCACTGCAGTACTTGCTTTGGGCTTTCTGTTCTCCATCTCCCATGTAAATGAATGGTCATCTGATTCCATCTCAGATGCAAATAAGACCTAAGGCAGTTGCTCCCTTATCTGGGGGTCTTTAGGTATGTCGCCCACTGCATCTTCATCAGTTCTGTTTAGGTAGAGGTGGGGGATTCTTTGTGAGTCAGGCAGGCTGTGTCCTGTGCCAGGGTTCCCCAAGAACACGGACCTGAGATGTAACAAGGGGCAGGAAGTCAGCAGGGGCAACAGGATCCCAGCAAGATAAACATGAAAATGTTTCATAGTTGGTAGGGTCAGAAAGGACCTAAGCAGATCATCAAGTCTGACCCCCTGCCTTGGGCAGGAAAAGACGCTGGGGTAACATGACCTCAGCTAGGTGATTGTCCAGCCTCCTTTTGAAGACCGCTAGGGTAGGGGTGAGCACCACATCCCTTGGAAGTTGGTTCCAGCTCCTAGCTGCCCTGACTGTGAAGTAGTGTCTCCTGTCTAGCCTGAATCTACCCTCAGTGAACTTATGGCCGTTGTTCCTTGTTATTCCCAGTAGTGCTCGGGGGAACAGGGACTCTCCCATTGCTTGTTGGTCCCCCTTGCCAAGTTTATAGGTGATCACCAGATCCCCTCTCAGCCTTCTTTTGTGGAGGCTGAACAGGTTCAGGTCCCATTGCCTCTCCTCATAGGGCCTACCCTGCTGCCCCCTGATCATGCGAGTGGCCCTTGTCTGGACCCTCTCAATGCTGGCCACATCCCTCCTGAAGTGCAGTACCCAGAACTGGATGCAGTACTCCAACTGCGGCCTGACCAGTGTCGCATAGAGGGGGAGGATCACTTCTTTAGAGCTGCTCATGATGCATCTGTGGATGCATGACAAGGTGCGGTTAGCCTTCCTGACTGCGACCCCACATTGGCGGCCCATGTTCATCTTGGAATCGATAGCGACTCCAAGATCCTTTTCTACCTCTGTGCTGGCAAGAAGGGAGTTCCTCAGCCTGTAGGTATGCTGCTGGCTCTTCCTCCCCAGGTGCAACAACTTGCACTTGTCCGTATTGAAACCCATCCTATTCTCATCCACCCACCTCTGTAACCTGTCCAGATCTAGTTGTAGCCTGTCCCTCTCTTCTAGCATGCTCACTTCTGCCCACATCTTAGTGTCATCTGCAAACTTGAACAAGGTGCTTTTCATCCCCTCGTCCAAGTTGTTCAATATCCTCATCGGCAGTGCAGGCCCAAGGACCAAGCCCTGAGGAACCCCACTACCCACATCCCTCCAGGTCAAAAATGACCCGTCCACCACCACTCTCTGGGTGTGGCCGTCCAGCCAATGTGTGACCCATCTGACTGTGTAGACATCAACACCATAGCAGCCTAATTTTTTAATGAGGATGGGGTGAGAGACGGTGTCGAAGGCCTTCCTAAAGTTCAGAAAGATTATGTCTACCACGACACCTGCATCCAAGGATTTTGTGACCTGGTCATAGAAGGCCACCAGGTTGGTCTGACAGGACCTGCCTCTAATGAACCCATCTTGATTTCCCCTAAGCATAATCTCCCCTGCTAGCCCCTTGCAGATGTGCTCCTGGATAATTTTCTCATGGAGCTTCCCCG
>NW_005843258.1:67438-72050 GCF_000455745.1 Alligator sinensis | reverse complement strand
TTCCTGCTTTGATCTGCGTGGGAATTGTCACACTTTGGGCTTGGAGGATTGTCTCCTTAAGGAACGACCACTCTTCTTGGACTCCCAACTCCCCTCCCATCCGGGACCTCAGAGCCTCCCTGACTAGTCTCCTTACCTCATTGAAATCCACCCTCCTGAAGTCTAGGGCTGCTACCTTGCTGGAGGCCTTTTCCACCCTGCACTGGATGGTGAATTCCAGTAGGCAATGATTGCTATCGCCCAGGTGGTCAAGCACCCGCAGTCCCCCTACCAGCTCATCCCCTGTGGCCAGGACCAGGTCCAACAAGGCATTTCCCCTGGTGGGACTATGCACCTCCTGGGTTAAATGAAGGTCCTGTAACTCGACTAGAAGCCTACGTGAGCAGTCAGACCTGGCTGTCTGGTCTTCCCAGAAGATGTCCGGATAGTTTAGGTCACCCATTATGACCACATCCCTTGACTTAACTGCCTCCAAGCTGACCTGAGAATTCCCGGTCCAGCACTTTCCCCTGATTAGGTGGCCTGTAGTAGACCCCCACCGTTAGGTCCCTTTCCACCTGACCCCCTTGTATTTGGACCGAGAGCACCTCACTCTGACCTACTTTAGATCCAGTGCTGTTTGCTGAGGATGTGTATTGTTCTTTGATGTAGAGTGCCACACCCCCACCTTTCTTCCCCATCCCACCCACCCATCCCTGGGTGCTACTCCCCACCTACCCAGGGCCCCATGCACCTGGCCAAGCATGCCTTTCCTATGTGGGTCCCAGGCCAGTCTCCATGGAGACTCTGCCCGCCTACTCCACTGGCACCCCCAGAGTGGTCTAATCTACCACTTAAGGAGTTTTGGTAGCTGTTGCGGGGCAGGGGCAGGGGGAATGGGATGCTTACCCAGTCCAGAGCAGGGGCAGAGGGGTGATCCTGACCCAGCCTCACCAAAACTCCCTAAGTGGCCCTCCAGCCCAAATGCCCACTCCTGCTCTAAACTCATGGTTCATATGATAAAGTGGACACCACCACCATCTTCATTTCCACTTTGTAAAGAAAACTGAGCCGCGATACATTCACTGAAGAATGATTGTGAACAAGAGTTCAGAACTGTGTGTCCCAAACTGATGAAGACATACAAGTCCCAGAGGGCAGGCGTTTCAGAAATACTGGTACCCCTCTCCTCAGACATTTCTTGTTGGGAGCTCTATGTGCATGCACATTAGAAATGCTGACTCTAGAAAACTTCCTGCTCAGCATGCTGTCTATTTTCAGAGCTGGCCTTAGGGAAAATGGCACGGTGGGTGAACTTTTATTTTGGTGCACCCCTGGCACGTCCCACTCCTGCAGTCAGTGGCACTACTACAGGCAGAGGCAGGTGGGCAGGGGTGTGGGGCACAGCTGGCAGAGGCATGGTGCTGCAGCTCATACCGCCCAGCCCAGCTCCTCCTGAGCAGCAGCTGAAAGTGGGGGGGAGGAGGTGCTGCTGTGAGCATGGGCAGCTTACCTGTGTGTGCATGTGGCACCCCAATGAATATGGCATATTGGGCGAATGCCCACTTTACCCACCCCTAAGGCTGGCTCTGCTATTTTGCATCCCCTTTGAAACACCTTATTCTTTCCATGTATTGCATAGGGAGCAGAGGCATCTAACCTAGGCTTTTGGATTAAATTTCCAGCACTAGATATCTAAAAATTAGGCATTATAACACCTATTTTTTAGGTTTATAAATCCTTTATTGGATTGGGCCTGATGATTAAGACAGTGGATCTCTTTGGTGAGGAAATATCAATGTTTTCTTCAACAACAAAGAGGAAACAACAATGGTTCCTTTTCACTGAGACTTTTATGTGCTATTTGAATGTGATTAGGGCAAATTAACCAACTGAAAGACTCAGCTGAGTATTTTGGAACATGAAATTTTTAATCCTCCAAGACCTAAAAGAATTTTCTATGTATGTGGTGTCTTACTTGGTAGTCACACAGGGTATTTTTTTCATAGGTCAAGACAAGTATAATGTAAAATTGGTGCAGGGGAATGTGGAGTTGCTAAATGAGTAAGTTTCCAGTTGTACTAAAACTAAATGGAATCTGACATTGTTCAAATTTTCAGCACTATAAAATAAATGAATATAATGTGTACCTTCTTAGCAGTGTGGTGCCCCACAGTCACCCCCAGAAAGTGGCTTAAGAATGAAAAACTCAATTTTTGATCCAAGTTTCTATATGTTACAATCTCTAGGTGCAATGAGCTTATTTCTTCCAGTCGTTTGCATTTTAAATAGAGAAGATGCAGTAAAACATATTTTTTCTGAACAGTTACTATAAAAGGTGATAATATCTGATTCCATATTTATTGCGTTTCTGTAGCTTCAAGTCAAAAGTGCTCAGTTACCTATAAAAAGATGTTTCTTTGGTTTTTTTCCCTTTAACAGACAGTCTTACAAGTTCAGCTTGGAATCTGACAATCAAGTTACCCTTTTTCCTACTTACGCTTCATGGCTACTAATAAAGGGTTCTGCAAGGCAAGTTATCCCCTCTGTGACACCTGTGCAACTAGATTGTCTTCTGCTTAGCCCCTTAATTACAGCTGGGCAAGCTGTGTGTTGTTGATAATAGGGTTTTATTGATGTCAATGAGCATAATTTGAAGATAATGGGGATGCACAGGTGGGGCATAATCTGAAGAAAGTGCAATTGCACAGATAGAAATGACACCAGTTCTTGCCTTACTGAACCTTTATTACTGCTGGTGATGCAGAAAAAGGAAAGAACATATCCTGACTGAGAGTTTGAGTTTGCAAGGCTGGCAGTTCAGGGGGAAAGCATTTAACTTTTAAATGGAGCACATTTGGTATGGAAATTGTTGATATGAAATACACCTGAAACCCCATGATGCCATCTGCATAGTCACTTTTCAAAACAGAATCATACTGTAAACAGCTATCAGAAAAAAAACTTAGGGGACAAGCATTATCCATAGCTAGAACATATATAATGAGGCATTGAACAAAATAATCTGTGCTTTCGGTGCCAAAGTGGATGAAGGAGATGAATGCATGTCTCTTGCTAGAACAGATTATCAACTCAGAGTGCACCTAGAGATTTAAATTGTTACAGTACCCATATTTCATAGTGCAGCTTGCATGAGTTCCTTCCTAAATGCACAATTGTTTGTTATAGTGTGGGCTGTTTTTTCATAGCTTTTAATTTGATTTGTTTAAGCATGACTAATTTATATTTACATATAGTGGCTTTGTTTGTTGTGTCTAAGAAATGATATACTCATATGAGCTTGGGTATAGGTTGGGCACCATGAATTCAAAGGCAGAGAAGTTTGACTCTCAAGGACATGTGTAATTCCAGATCCTTTTGCAGAATCCTCCAAAATTTGAGCTTACTTTTGGGTCCAAAGGAACTAATCTGGGGGGAACTGACAGCATTACCTCCCCACCAGCAGCATCTGTCTCCTGCTCTGAGGTATGTGGTTAGAGCCTTAAGCCCCTGGCCTCTATTCCATGGCCCCTTTTATCTGAGTGCCCAGAAGTCACGCACCCTTAGTTACACTACTGGGAATACCTACAAGAAAAGATAAAGGCTTTCTGGGCCAGTTCCACTCCACTCCCCTGATTTCATGATGGATTTGGGGGTAATTCAGAATTGTGAAGTAGAAGAAAACTCCATGCATCTTGACTTTTCTCCACCTGCAAGTTCTGAGAGCACAGCTGGCACGGGTTTGGGAGGGTGATGAAATTTTCTAGTTTAGTAGATTTTAATGCACTTTACATAGTAGGCTGCATCATTATCCTTATTGTATAGATATCGAGAATGAGGCACAGAGAGGAGTAGTGACTTACGCAAGGTCACCCATCACGCAGGTAGGTGTGAGAGCTAGGAATAGAGCCCAGGTCTCTAGCTCCAGTCCAGTAGAGCGCAGCTGTCTCATTTCCACTCTGCACAGCGTATGTGTGCTGAATGCTCTGCACTGGCTTCCAGATGATTCTTCAGATGAAATGTAAGATGTTGTCTTTAACTGTTAAATCTGTGAATGATCTGGGGAGGAGTAGGGACAAAGGCCTCTCTGGTGATGGGGATTTTCTAGGCTGTTCAATATATATTTTGGGAAAAGTTTGTGCTTTTAAAGTTGTGGCATGTTCCTACAGCACATGATACAGGCAGCATACAGTTCTCAAACACAAGTAAGCAGAAGTCTACATTTTCTTATTAATGAAGTAATTGTTTAAAACTTTAATTCAGATCATTCAAAACCTACTGTTATCACCCTTCTTGCAGACTGTCATATTGGAAACTTCCTGCTATTGCGTTATCCAGCGTGACACTGATTCATTTGAGAAGACAGATTTGTTTAATAGAATAACACTTAAAATACTATATATATGTGAAGTATACAGTGAGTCATACCCACAGCTGGTGTAAATTGGCACAGCTCCCTTGAAATGAGTGGAACTACACCAACACACAAGCTGCAGATGTGGCCATTACATGCCATGCAGTATAAATATATGCAGGAGGCTCAAATCCTACTTGACCTGTACAGCTGTACACAAACACTCAGTGAAGGAGGTTAACATATGCCTAATTTTAAGCATATTCTATTGATTTCCAA
>NW_005843258.1:54595-67428 GCF_000455745.1 Alligator sinensis | reverse complement strand
CCTGCTGAATCAGGAGCATAAAATACAGAAAACATTAAAAATGATATAGTCTTAAGTACTGAAATGTACTAGTATCCATTTGCTCCTTCTTTCACAAATGCAGTAAAAAGAGCTGAAAAGTACAACTTCCCTGTGGAGCCCACAGTGAAGGATTTGCAGTGTCTGCAAATTTGTCTAGAATTTGCATTGCAGTGTGGTACCTTTACTTTTCAGTTGCCACCCCTGTAACAGAAACCTGTGCTTTGTTGCTTGACCTCCTGTCCTTTCCCTCACAAATTGTTCTAAAAAAGGCCTACTGTTCAAAAGATTGTCAAGAACTGCAGTTTTAATTTTCAGCTTGCATCTCTAAGCCTTTTTGTTACATTTGCAGTCCTCCATTCTTACTTGTGACTTTTAGGTTGTGTAACAGATACCCAATCCCAGTCATCGTAACAAAACCCTAACAAAATCAGGTTTTCTTTTTTTAAATTGCCATTATGTTTAAATTTCATTTGAATCGATTCATGTTTAAAATAGAACATAAAACATACTAGAGAGAATTTACTGGGGATAAAATCCTGGCCCATGGCGATGGAGTGCTATACTTCTGGAGCATGAACACCATATAATTGCCCAACACCGGCAAGCACATATGGGTAGTTGTAAATAAGCATGAAAAAATATAATAGCAACAGCATAGATGCATATATGGTAGAAATAAATATACTGGACCACATCTTGGGGCCCTGGGCATTTTACGGGTGATTATGTAGTTAAGCAATAGGTCAGAAAAAGATTGCCAGATATTTTTGTGTGCGAGCAATTTAATCAATATATTTGATTTTATTTTCTCTCTCCTTAAATTCATCAGTAGCTGCCTGAATAGAGATTCCTATTTCACAATAGAGTTGCTATGCTTGAACAGTTACAGCAGTTTAAATTCACAGCCTGCCTTATTCCAGAGTAGCTTCCCCACGTAGCCAAGTCCTCATGGTACTGCTGCCTGTATGATGATTCAGGTGCAGAACAACCCAACATTCTTCATATTTTGAAAGATCTGCTTTTGGATGGTAACTTATTTTTTACCACAGCCAAAGACCAGTGATAAGTCTAAGTCATAGGGTGTTGGTTATAGCCGTGTTGGTCTAAGGCCATAGGCAAGCAAGGTTCTTTGGGTAGATGTGATATATTTTATTGGACCAACTAAATAGTTGTGCCCAAAAGCTTGCAAAGAACATTTTTTACAAGATAAGGAGATAGCAGGATGTCAGCAGGCATATGGACTCTCAGTACACATGCACTCTGTATGGGTGATAGAGAGAAACAGAACAACAACCTGTATGCAGGTGACAAAAACAACATGTATAGAGCTAGGTAAGTGTCATTTAGGCATGTACTGGACAACAGATTTTCCATTTTAGGATTCTTAAGCTTGGAAAAGAAATAACTGGGGAAGGGGTATGAGAGAGAATCTATGAAATTATGAACAGAGTGATAAAATGAATAGGTAACTATTACCAGTCTTTATTGTATTTCATGAAATAAGAATTAGGGAGCACCTGATGAAATTAGCAAGCAGCAGGTTCAAACAAACAGAAGGATGTACATATGGAACTCATTGTTACAAGACATTAGGGAAGACAATAGTATAACTTCCCACAGCTCAACAGACATCAAACGGGGGACAGCCTTGTCATTGCAAAAGATGCTTAGCTTGTCAACACATCTCCACAATCAACACCTCCACAATGTACCCACCAGAATCCATGGATCCTACATATGCCTTTCCTAAAATGTGATTTATCTGATCCAGTGCACCAAATGCCCTCAAGGCAACTATGTTGGTTGAACTAAACAGCAACTACACACAAAACTGAACTCTCTTAGAAAAACTATAAAGGACAGAATTGTTGGTTTTAGCCATAGACAGACAAAGTTCTTAGGATAGATGTAATATCTTTTATTACACCAACTACATCGTCTGAAAAATGTTTTTTGCAAGCTTTCAAGCACAGCCCCTTCTTCATGCAAAGGAAGACTCTGCTGGTGTTATCAGATGCATACACATGTCAGCAGGAGCATATGTTTCACAGAACAGCTACTCCCTTTCTGCCCTTAACTATCCTCATTCTCAAGGGAAGTCTACCAAACACCTTTAAAAGGTGAGTTTGGGAACAAAAATGTATAAAGTGCTTGGAATCTAGAAACCAAGGACTGAACATCAATATTGATTATATGACACACTGTAATCTGATTCCTGAAATTTTTTGTACACATTACAGGTGATAATGACCCTCCTTTTTGATAGGTCTTGATCTAGTAATCAAGCTTCTTTTCTTTTCATTCGCTGGGAATGTCTCCCCTTTCCATTTTCATAGCTCTACCCACTGTTCTTAACAATCATTGTGCTTGCTTCCCTCCTCAGGCCTGATGAACACCTTGCATTCAAAAGCTTATCTAACTTTATCCCAACCATGCAGTTGGTCCAATAAAATATATCACCCCACCCCACCCCCCCAAATCCTTGCATTGTGTTTAATTTTCAAGGCCATTTTCCCTACTGACATTCAAGGGATGGCAGCAGTTTCACTGTCAAATATGGAAGTGAACATTGATATAATTTTCTAAGAATGTAAGAACAAAATTGGTATTAAGATTACAAGATTTATGGGCCTGAGAAGATGCCTTTTTCATCTACTAGAATGTGTATCTGGATCAGACGACCTCCATTCAGTCACAAGCCTGCAATAAGATCAGTCAGCACGAAATGGCTACACTTAATCACAAGAAATGCTGGTTAAAAAACTTTCAACTGTTTTTCGTCCGAAAAAAGCTGTTTCAAGTAAACTTAAGATCTTCATGAAACTGCATCAATTTCAAAGAGAACTTCCTCAAGGAAAATTTTTGAAGATGTTCATTGTTTCCCTCTCTGGAAAGCTTCCATTTCAGAGCATTTTGAAAATTAAGTTTGTAATATTTGTCTTAAATTTTGTTTCCTTTCTCGTTCCCTTATTTATTATTTTTACATTATTTCCGGACCTATCAGTAGAAGTAATAGTATGGACTATTGTACTAAGACTGAATGTCACAATAATATAACAGTCAAATTATTCGGGGCAGAGGTGGTGTGGGTGCTGTGGTGTACTTTTGGCAGTCCAGAGGTTGCAAGTCTGAGGCCAAGTGGTTTTGGCTTGACTCTTTCAGGTTCAAATGAATCTGAGTTCTGCTAAATACTTTGTTCCAAAGGTACAAGACAAGAAAGAAAAGTCAAATTCTCTATTTATATTTTAATTGGTGTTTTAAAATCGTTAAGGGCTGATAGTACTGACTGAAATATATCTTGTTTTGCAGGTCAAGGTTTCTTTTATTTGTGGTGTTATGAAAAAGTTCTTGGATAAGTTCTCATTCCCTCCAACTCAAAATGAAAATAAATGTCAAAATGTTGGAGTTTCCCACAAAACAGAAATTCTGAGCTTTAAGTCACTGCAGTTACAGATTCCAACCAAGAATATTTTATTATTTCTATCTAGTGGAGATGGGACACATGAACTGGCCATACTAAAGAGAATATAGTGAAGGCCAGTCATTTTCTCATATAAGTCTCTGTAATTAGAGTTGACACCTTTTGGAAAAGAAATGTGTCTCCTGGATAGAAGCAATGCTTGTATTCAAAAGGAAAGAAAGAGTTACCAAAATAAGACATCTGTCCATTTCACCTTGTTGGCAAGTGCTCCCAGAAATGATTGATAGCTCATGTTCAGCATTAAAATTAGGATCTGCCAGTGCTCTAAATTTGTCTACAGTCCATACATCCAGATTAAATTTTCAGGACCGTTTCTGCAGTCAGTGAAGTAATATGAGGCTCAGTGCACTGACAGGAATAGCAAAATCACTTCTCTAAACTAAATTTGCTTAACTAAATTAAATGTATTGCACCACTAAGGAGACCAAGCTGGCAGCCACCACAAAATAGAAAGAGGTAAAAAAAAATCTAATCTTGGATGTCTTGAGGAACGACAGGATTTAAAGAAACAGAACAGAGCAGAAAGCCTTTGCAATATTCTGTGCAATGACTTTGTACAATCCCTGGCTATAACATGCTCTGGATTTCCTTTTGCAAGGGGAGTGGGTAGGGATAACACTGAGAAGGATCAGTACTTGATGGAAATAGAAAGCAGCTTTTAAATGTTTAACTGTGCAGGAGAAGAGAGAGAGTGCACTTCAGTTTTTCTTGTCTAATAAGCCTGAGAAACATGGAATGACTGAAAAACACACGGGAGAAATGTTCAATAATTACATATGACTACAGATTCCTTAGTAATTATTTTAAGGGTGAGATTCTTCTGTTACATGGGTTAGAATATAAATTAAATCCATTAAAAATGATTTGTGTTACTTCAGTCTTGTACCAGTATAAGTTTGCCTCCAAAATACCATTGACCCCAATATGTCACTATGTTGTTTGATCTCATAATAATGCTATAATTTACCTAAGAAAAAAAAAATGCTCCTCATGTCTACCCTGACCTGGTTTGAACCTCCAGGAATTCCCAGAGGAAGAGTAGTTCCAAAAGATCATCACACATTATCTCTGTAGCTTTTCTCTGATTTGGGAGGAGGGTCTGTCTCTCCACATGGCAAGAGAAAAGGTTTCTGTCCTCTGTTGGTCCCAAGGCCCAAGCAGTTCCTATGAGTAAGATCAGCATCCAGTTTTGGGCCCTCCACTACAGAAAGGATATGGACAAATTGGAGAGAGTCCAGTGGAGGGCGATGAAAATGGTTAGGGGAGCTTGGGGACATGAGATCTAAGGAGAGGCTGAGTGAATTGGGCTTATTTAGTCTGGAGAAGAGAAGATGGGGGACTCAATAGCAGCCTTTAAGTACCTGAAGGGGGGTCCAAAGGCCACGGAGCTGGACTGTTCTCAGTGGTGGCAGGTGACAGAACAAGGAACAATGGTCTCAAGTTGTAGCAAGGGAAGTTTAGGTTAGGTATTAGGAAATTTTTGCAGTAGAAGGTTACCCAGGGAGGTTGTGGAATCCCATCCTTAAAGGTTTTTAAGGCCTAGGTAGACACAGCCCTGGCTGGGATGATATAGTTGGAGATGGTCCTGTTGTGAGTAAGGGTTGAACTAGGTGACCTCCTGTGGTCCCTTTCAACCCTAATCTTCTAGGATTCTGTTTGTGCCCTAGGGCTCATTATTTTTCCTTACCTATTCCTCAGCAGTCTAGCAGCTGAAACTATGCACTTCCAATTACTGAAGCCCAAGAATCCCTTATGGGAGGGTTCCCAGCCACAGGAAGCCAAAGGAAAGTCATGCAGCCTCTAGCTGTATTAACAACACCCCAAAACCTTCTGGGATCTGTTGTCAGAGTCAAATGATGCACATTTACCTTTTCTGAAGCTTTCTCTTACTCCCAGCCTGTTTTCTGCTTTGTCTCAGATCAGCTACTTTCCTTGTAACCTGAACTGCAGGGTAAAAGAGAAGAAACCTCAATACAAATTTGTAATGTTCTGACTGTCAGTAGAGGCTTTCCAGGAAGGTCTCCTCCAGATTATTAACAATAGGGTAGTCAGCAATTTTAGACCTGGATGAAGGTGGGGAAAAAAACCCTATTCACAACACATTTATTTGGAAAAATACTGTAAAATTTGTATCTTCACCCATTCCGATTAAATCATGGGGGAATATGGAAATATTTCAATACTATCATAGGTATAACATAATGTTGGCAATTTTAATAAAGTTTGACACACAGCTGTGGTCATTACAAGGGCATTTATTACAATGAAGCCAATCTGTAGTTGTAGTTGCTGGTGGCCATAAAATTGCCAGGAAGTTTGGCCTTTCCAGTAGGACATCAATGCAGAATTTATTACAAGTCAGCACCATGCCTCCTGTATTAGAACAATACAGGGGAAAAACGTACATGTGTATCTTTAAATTAAGGGGATTACTATAATGAGGCATGTGGTTCTTTAACGTACAGATTGCAAACACTGCACTGTATCATTTTAATCCCCATAAGTAAATGCTCCCTTCTAGCTTCCTCTCTAATATTAGTTAGTCTGCTGTTTGCTGTTATTTCATATAAAGAGAACAAATCCAAGGACAAAATGTGGAGAAGCAATTTTATTTTGCACATACTTTGTCAGGCTCCATCCCCAGAATTGATACAGTTGGGGCGAAAGAGTAAGGAGATGTCATATGGCTAAATCACATGCTTTAACATCTCAACTTCAGCAAAACACAACACAACTTCAGGCAGACCCAGAAATTCATATTGAAATGGTGAAGAAACTGAGAACATCCAAAGCAAAGAAGAACAACATCAGTCAGTCAGGGGTACATGCCTAGGAGCAATCCAAATCTGCAAAAGAAAGAAAATTGAAAAGTTACATTTTATTATGCGTGTACAAAAGAGATCTTCTTTTCCTGAAGGTGGCCAAACTTGTAGCAGTTGCTTATAAGTACCCCCACCTCCACCCCCACAGGAACTGGATACTTTTAAAAGCACAACTTTTTAAAGTAATTTCTCAGGATGATACCTAAAGCTTATTAGAGTTTTGTCACCTGGAGTCTTGTGAAGTTTAGATTACTGCTAACCTTTTTGCTCAGGATACTTTACTACCTCAGGTTTTTCTGTATTGAACTACAGATGATTCCCTTCTTAGTTGATAAAAAGGCTTCTTCAGAATAGATAAAATCTCACCCAGTTTTGACAGTATTTACTTCCAGAAATCATTTTTGCACAAATGACAGATTTACAATACTTGTTACCACAAACATCTATGTTATTTGTTAATACTATTCCAGAAAAAATATTCCCTGCACTAAACATGTAGTTGCTGAGCAACAAAAAACTCATTTACTAGTGGCCTTTTTCCATTAAGCAAATGGTAACTAAGTATTTAGCTTTCCCCCTCCCCCCCCATCAGATTAATGCATTTGATACACAGTAATTATGATAAACTAGTATCTGGACTTCAACAATTTGCAATCAGTAAATAGCTTTCTTGCCATTTTATTTTGTTTAGCCAACTCAGATTAATACAGAAGACCAAGCTGCAATTCTTAAGTATTAACAATAAATAACTCAACCAAATTAACAAGGAAATGCCCTCCTTGCCACTACCCTTCTTAGACGATGTACAGACATTCAGTTTCCCCTGAAAGATTTGCTACTTTCTGAGGAGAAACCTTGAATGTACAGATGTTCAGAATTATTTTTTTCCCAGAGCAAAAATGGCTGGTCAAGGAGAAAACTAACCTGGGAAAAATCAGAGTTAAATTACTCCCAGGAGAGTTTCTCCTTGGAAAGCCAATATCTATATATGTTCTCTTCTGAAAGAAGCCACAGCAGAGTCATTCAGCATCCCAGGGTGCTTTGTTTCCCATCCTTCCTCTCCCCCCACAATCCAGAGACTGTGTGTCATTCAAGCTGGACTCTTCTATCCTAGCCAAGCAGGGATCAGAGCCCTCCTCCTTCAGAAACCCACATTATGCTGCAAAGTAACACAAGCTGACTCTGAGCAGTCCAGGTCAGGTAATTGGGGCTGCCCTGTGCATTGCTGCCATCTGTCTCTGGGCAGACTGAGAGAGCTTGGAGAGTACAGTGAGATGTGTACACAGAGGCTCGCCGGCTGCACAACATCAGTACTGCAAGCTCTCTGCTCTTCAGGGGCTCAAGATTTGAATGTCTGTTCAGGCATCTGTGGGTAAGTTCTTCTATCAGAAAAACAAATCCGGAAATTTTTCCCAGGTCATTTGAACATGCGCACACATACACAATATTGTTTCTTTACCATTGCTTTGTATTAATCTGAAAAAAATGGAAGACAAGATTGATTTTTAGAGATAGTAAAAATAGACTTCTTTTCCTTGGCAAATTATTTCAGCAGAAAAGTTTTAAGTAATCTTAAAACTGTTGGAATGTGTTGTTACAAAACTGAACCACCATTCAACTTTGTAAAAACTTCTTGTAAGGTTGTCCAGATGGTACAGAAGCAGTTAACTTCCGAAGCTTACTGAATGAGCAAAATAAATAAATAAATAAATAAATAATGGCTTTCCTACTGCAAAGGAATCTTCCTGCATCAAACCTTGGACCTATAAGGAGGAGCTTTGACTCCCAAAATGGCATGTTTTTGTGTAATTTTTTATATTGGTTATTTTGAATGTCTATTAATGGTGATAGCAGTACTCACAGGTGTGTCTCCAAGCGCGTCCAGGCTAGCTTTCATTCCTTGCTTTTACTCCAGTCGCATTCACACACCTGTTGATTCTTGAAGGATATAGATTCTGCATACCAAGATTCTGCTGCTTATTCATACTTCAGGCTCCATTCTTTTACCTTAATTTTGAACCTGTAATGCTTTCCAAAAAAACCCCAAACAAACTAGAAAGCTTGAAAGCAGCAAGTTTCCTTCAGCATTCCTCTTGAGTTTTCCTCCTTAAAATATGGATTTTCTTTTTGCTATAATTAAGAGACACTATAAAACCAATTAATTGCATACAGTCTTCAAACCTCTTTCTGTTTCCTGCTTCGGTTTATCTCTCACCACACTTTCTACCTTTGATAACACTCTCATCTGGTTTTTCTTATGGTCACTCAAAGGCTCTTAAAGTTGTATGGTGTTCTATTATGTTAGTACATTTTATATCATTTTCTTCTAGAACTACTCACTGCAAATTTCTTCAGTGAATCTATTAGAATTAGTAGAGCATAGAAACATTGAGGAAATGTCCTGCATCATCAAGTCCAGTTTCTTGCTATTTCAGAGAAATGTCACATAATTGCTTTAACAACTAATCAGGCTCTGTAATCAGGATTAGTTAGGTTTAATACTAGGGCTGTCAATCGTAGTTAACACGTGCTATTAATGCATTAATTGGTTCTTGCGTTAATTTTTTTAATGTGTTACGTGGTTTTGGAGCCTGCACTCAGGCTCTGCTCTATCACCTCCAGGCTGCCCATCAGAGCAGCGGTGGCAATGCAGAAGGCTGCAGGGCAGCCTGGGCGTGGGCTCTGAGTGGTTGCAGTTGTGGGGGGGCAGCACAGACACAGACACACATGAGCAGCCACAGTCTGCATGTGGCCAAGAATGCAGCCCAGCTGCATGTAGAGCAGCGTTTGCTGGTAAGTCTGTGGAGGGGTGGGGTATGGGGGGAGGGAACAGGTGGGGGGCAGATCAAGGCCCCCATGGTGAGGGAGGATGTGGGGCGGGGGAAGTAGCAGGTGCTGGGGTGAATGGAACCCCAAGGCTGGGGCAGGTCATGGGACGAAGCTGTGGGCGTCTCATCCAGGGGCGAGCGGGGCGGGGGCATGGTACCTCACCACTGTGCACACCCCTGGGGAAGGCATGGGGGACATGTGCCTCCCAGATTTGTGCGCAGGGCTGAGATGGACTGCCCACTGGAGGCTGGGGCTCTGTGCCCTGCTGCCTTTGCCCCAGGAACCACACAATGCCATGCTGTGCCTCCCACTGCCAGGCAGGCAGGAGACGCGGTGCAGTCAATGTGCAGCTCCCAAGGCAAAGGCAGCAGGGCTCAGAGCCACAGTCCACATCTGGCAGCCTGCCCTCACCCCGTGCACAGATTCAGGGGCACATGACCCCCATGCCTCCCCAGGGGTGTGTGCAGTGGAGGGAATTGCCGCCCTGCATGCCTGTGGACAAGACACCTGCAGCTCCACTGAACAACCCACCCTGGCCCCAGGGTTCCATTCACCTCAGCACCTGTCCCTGCCCTACTCCCTCCCTCACTGTGGCAGCCTCATTCTGGCCCCTCCACCCTTTCTCTCTCCCCCTGCCCCTCCCCCTCCACAGACTTACTATCAGGATGCTGTCTCTGTGTATCTTTCTGTGTGTCTATGTGTGTCTGTGTCTGTTTGTCTGTCTGTCTGTCTGTCTGTCTATGTGTGTCTGTATGTGTGTCTGTGTGTGTGTCTGCCTCTCACTCCCAAGCCTCAGTGCCCCCAGCCCTACTGCTGCCCCTTACTCCTGACACACAGTACCCTGCATCCTGCCAGGGTATGCAGGGTTCCCCTCTCCCTGGGCTGCAAACCCCCCACACACACCCACAGCCTCCCAAACTTTCACAGACCCCCCCCCAATGCACAACCCACACCCATCCCCCAACCATACAAAATACCTGCATAATTTTGCATAACGTTGAGTTTTTCTGTGCATGATTTTGAGTTTTTAGTTGTGCGAATAAAATCACAATTAATTGTGACTAATATTTTTAATCAGGGTGACTAATATGTTTAATCATTTGACAGCCCTATTTAATATCCATGCTACTCCTGTTGGAAGGCTGTTATGGAATCTTACTGCTTTGATGGTTAGAAGATTTCTTCTGATTTCCAGTATTTATCACCAGCCTATACCAATTCATTACTGTATCAATGTTGTCCTTAGGTTAAATCCTTCTTTCCTCTCCATTACTGTTTACTCTTAGGATACGTTTATAGAGACCAATCATATCCACTCTCAACCTTTGTTCTCTTAGGTTAAACAAACAAAGTTCTTTTAATATCTTCTCACATAATAGACACTTCATTCTATTCATTCTGAGCATCTCTACACCTCTGCCAGTTTAAATTCATTTTTCTGGAATGTGGGAGAATAGAATTGCTTGGTAAAGTGGCATTAATGTTTGCCAGTCTGTATTGGAAGTACCTCTCCTGATACTAATCAGGATCACAGTTGCCCTTTTCATAACCACAGCACACTGATGACTCATACTCATCCAAACGATCAGCTAGTAAACTCAGGTCTTTCTTCTCCTCATCCTTTTTCAGCTGGTGAGCTCACAACTTATAACAGAAATTCTTACTAGTCCCTAAGTGAATTGCTTGCACTTTGTACTCTTAACCTTATCCCTTTTCTATTTGTGCATTCCTCACCTCACACCGGAAATCTATCAAAGACAGAAATACCCAAATACCGGTGGGGGCACATTTCTCACAGGAGGGCCACTCTCCCTCCAATCTCTCAGTCCTGATCCTCAAGGGAAACTTACACAACAGTTCCCAGAGATGATCCTATGAGCTCCATTTCATCAACCTCCTGGATACTAGAGATCATGGACTAAACATAGACATTGGATTTTTGATACATTATAATCTGCCTGGCAACTGACTCCCCAGCCCAGCCTCTGGCTTCTTTACTTTTCATTCCATCCAGGAAGAGCACGCACCAACTGCTGAAACTTTCTTAGCCTGATGAAGGGTTTTTGAACCCGAAAGCTTGCTTAATAACTTTTCTCCAACTATTTGGGTTGGTCTAATAAAAGATATCAAATTCACCCAAGGAACCTTGTCTGCCTATGTCCTTAGACCAACACGGCTTCAACCGAAACCCCTTCCTCACTTCTATACACTCTTCATGATATCCCAGTCCATCTCAGTATTGGTGCCTCCCAGTCCTGTGTCAGCAGCACATTTCATTAACACAACCCCTGTTCCAAAGTTATTAATGCAAATATTAAATAAGATCAGTCCCCAAATCTTGTCTTGAAACACTCAACTGCTAATGTCACTCTGATCTAATAGCCATCTTTCCTTTTGCCAATTCCGTACCCACTTTACATCTTCTGCATCTTAATTAATAATTTCCTGGGTGGTGTGTGGCAGAGTACCTTCAGTGCCTGCCACTTTAAGGCTAAGAACAGGCATCAGGGCAGTTGGCAGGTATGGGTTATCCCTAATGAGGCTAGCACATGACCCCAAGAGGGTCCTGCAATTGGCGGGGGGGGTGCAGCCTCAATTTTAACCCAGGCCCTCAGAGCTGGGGCAACAGTCTGCTGCCAGCAGCCACCACCATCTGAACAGCTGCTCAGGAACACCTTGGAGGTAAGGGCAGGAGCTGTGGGGATGGCAGGAGGCTCCTGATCCTGAGTATGACATAAAACTGCACCCTGCTGGGGAAGGATGGTCTGGTGGGGCTTCTCGTGGTGGTGCAGTCTCCCAGAAATGCCAGGCCAGTTGTTTCCCCAGTGAAAGGCAGGTAGGGGCATCTTAAGACCCCACCCCTCACACCCTGGTGGATTACCCTGAGGTAGGGACAGGCATGGGGCCAGGCACAACTAGAGAGAGGCACCTGAGCCTATAGGGTGAAAGACCCCAATATTAAGGGGTCCAGGGATGTTAAGGAGAGGCACCTGAGCCCCATAGTGTGAAAGACCCCAGTGGCCCAAGTGAGGGGGCAGAGAGGATCAGTTTAATGATGGGTCTGACAGACAGTGGCCCCAGTGAGGGGACAGAAGTATGTGGAGGCCTACATAGAGTAGGGTGTGCAATGGCAACCCAAAGTGCTGTGCATGAAAGAGGCCACCAGCTGAGTTCAGCTCTGGCATAAGGCCATGGGTCATGTAGAGTAGGTTCTGTGAGAGGATGGCCTAAAGTGCTGCATGTACCCTGGCTGGAAAGCAAATAGGGAAGCCTGAAGTGCTGGATAAAGTAGAGCTCAAGGGGGACCTGAAATGCTACATGGAGTAAGGCAGGTTGATAGTGGCCTGGGAAGGGGTCAGTATGTGAGAGGCCTGGTGAGAGCGGGTGGGGTGCAAGAGGCCTTATAGATTCATAGATTCATAGATGTTAGGGTCGGAAGGGACCTCAATAGATCATAGAGTCCGACCCCCTCCATAGGCAGGAAACAGTGCTGGGTCTAGATGACCCCAGCTAGATGGTTATCTAACCTCCTCTTGAAGACCCCCAGGGTAGGGGAGAGCACCACCTCCCTTGGGAGCCCGTTCCAGACCTTGGCCGCTCGAACTGTGAAGAAGTTCTTCCTAATGTCCAATCTAAATCTGCTCTCTGCTAGCTTGTGGCCATTATTTCTTGTAACCCCC
>NW_005843258.1:32297-54488 GCF_000455745.1 Alligator sinensis | reverse complement strand
TGCGGTGCCCAGAATTGCACGCAGTATTCCAACTGCGGTCTGACCAGTGCCCGATAGAGGGGAAGTATCACCTCCTTGGATCTATTTGTCATGCATCTGCTGATGCACGATAAAGTGCCATTGGCTTTTCTGATGGCTTCGTCACACTGCCGACTCATGTTCATCTTGGAGTCCACTAGGACTCCAAGATCCCTTTCTGCTTCCGTGCCACCCAGCAGGTCATTCCCTAGGCTGTAGGTGTGCTGGACATTTTTCCTCCCTAGGTGCAGCACTTTGCATTTCTCCTTGTTGAACTGCATTCTGTTGTTTTCTGCCCACTTGTCCAACCTGTCCAGGTCTGCTTGCAGCTGTTCCCTGCCCTCCGGCGTGTCCACTTCTCCCCATAGCTTTGTGTCATCTGCAAACTTGGACAGAGTACATTTCACTCCCTCGTCCAAGTCTCTGATGAAGACATTAAAGAGTATCGGTCGAAGGACCGAGCCCTGCGGGACCCCACTGCCCACCCCCTTCCAGGTCGAAGCTGACCCATCCACCACGACTCTCTGGGTGCGACCCTTCAGCCAATTCGCCACCCACCGGACTGTGTAGTCATCCAAGTCACAGCCTCTTAACTTGTTCACCAGTATGGGGTGGGATACCGTATTGAAGGCCTTCCTGAAGTCTAAGTATACGACATCCACCCCTCCTCCTGTGTCCAGGCGTTTTGTAACCTGGTCATAAAAAGAGACTAGATTGGTCAGGCACGATCTGCCTGCCACGAACCCGTGCTGGTTTCCCCTCAGCATAATTTGTCCTGCCGGGCTCTCGCATATGTGAGCCTTGATAATTTTTTCAAAGACTTTGCCAAGGATGGAGGTGAGACTGACTGGCCTATAGTTGCCCGGGTCCTCCTTCCTCCCCTTCTCCCCTTGTGAGAGAGGGTAGTGTGGATGAGGCCTGGTGAAGAGCAGAGTGTGTGCATTCAACATTAGAGGGCCTACAAGGGCCATAATTTGGCCTAGCCTTAGGCTGGAGCTATCATCAACTTATGCTGTCATCTGTGAGACATGGGATATGGTAAGGGGAGGTCAGAGCCATGTGTAATGCCCTTGTCACCAGGGCAAGTAAAAAGGCAGCCTCTCACCTTAATAGCATCTCTCTTGTTAGCATCAAGGTATGGCAGGTAAGGAAGGCAGGTGGGTAGCTCAGAGACAGGCAGGCAGGCCAACATTGCAACCCAGCCCTGAGTGACTCCTCTGACACATGGTACTATATCAAATGACTTACTGAAGTAAAGACATGAGATCTACCACATTTGTGTTGTCTAGAAAATTGGTTATCTTATCAAAGAAAGATGTAATGTGTACCTTGCATAAACTTCCTTTTGTAAACCTTCATGTTGCATTTTGTCCCATTTTTCCTTTATCTCAATATCTTTAATTATTATTTTCTTCAAATTTTGTTCTAAAGCCTTTTATGCTCTTGAGGGTAGAGAAATAAGTTTATGTCTGGGTTTCCAGATCACTCTTTTCCTCTTCGTAGGGCAGGGACAAACATACTTGAAGAGGCATCAGAAAGGGAGGAGGATGCAGCATCTGTGAAGCTGTATCTGTTGTGCATGTAAAAGCCTATAGCACTGCAAATGAACTAAATCACTTGAGGGCAAACCCTCAAGTAAATCATGGTTAAAATTGGGGTGGCTTTGCTACAGACTTACACACAGGTAGCAGTTACAGGTAACAGCTGCTACACACTCCCAGAGAGCAGCTTCCACTCACCTTCTGAAGCCTCTTCAAGTGTATGTTTGTCCCTACCCTTAGATGTAAGTGCTCTCTTTGCTGTTTTCCAGTCATATGATGCCATTTCTAATTTGAAATATTTATTGAGAAGTCTTGCTTTTGGATCTTCAATTTCATGTGCCATTTCTTTCAAAATTCTGGGCTGGAGATGGTCTGATCCCCTTTCAACTTGAGCACATTAAGCAATTTGAGTTTTATTTCTACAACAGTTGTGGTAATTTTGTTTTCATTCTTATTAGTCATCCTCCTTTTGTCCTTATTGAAAACTGAAGCAAAGATGTCATTTTGTTTTGGGGCCATATCAGGATTATCTTTAAGGTCTATGCTTCCTTATTCCACTGCAGCCCTACTTCTTCTTTTGTTTTCTTTTATTCAGATAGCTAAGGAAACTTTTATTGTTTTTAATGTGTTATAAGGTCTAACTCACCATGACTTTTGGCTATTCAAACTTTTTTCTCTTGCATTCCTTGGCCTTCTTTGATCACTGCTTTTTTCCAATCCTTGTAATATTTCAGCTGAGTTGTAATATTTTTATGGGGTACTTATTCATCCAGTTAGTTCTGGAGATTTTTCCTGCAAGCATTTACCCCTTTGTTTGACACACAAATTCCAAACATTTTTTCTTCCACCTTTAACTAAAATAAATTCCAGATTTTCTTATTCAAGACCCTGAGCTTCTCAGGCCAGTTGATTCCATTAACTAGTCCATCTGTTAAAAAAAGTGCCATTTTGAAATAAAAATTTTTACTTACAAATCTACTTTTGGTTATCCCTCATGTTGGGGGTAGACATTAGAAGGCTGAGACCCCTGCCTGCCTGGCCCCTTACTTGTGTGCACCAGTGGGGAGAACCTGGCGGTCTCAGTGTTGCCTATCCCAGATGTTCTTTTCTGACCTGCTATGTCCTGATGTATCTATTTTAACAATTGGGAGTTGGGTGTAAGATGTGTGACGAGTGTCACAGGTCCTCCCCCAGAGGGTTGCTTTGTGGGGCTTCTCCTCCCTTTATACCCTACACTTACCATGTCCCTAATGACACGTGCTTGGGCTAGATTCTTGTTTAGCCTGAATGTACTGCTGACTATTGCTGGCTGGCTTACTGAATAAAGTTTGTGAGGTATGTTCACTTATTCGGGCTCACAGCCTTCCATTAATTCCTTATACGACCTGGGGTCCCTCAATTAAGATAAGTCCATTCTCAAGTCAATAAGACAAAACCTCCCATCACTTCAGTCCCCAGGTTCTTGGGCCAGAAATACTTCTCCTCATGCTCTGTCCACCAATCCAGAGGGAGCATGCACTGTGGAAGTGTGCTGGCCCACCCCTTGCTCCAGTTAGGCTCTCCTCTGCACCTGTGGTGTGTGTTTCCCAAGTGAGTTCCTCAGGGCTTTTCTCCAGGCCCAGTGTCTTCCCCTCACACTTCCATTTAATGAAAACTGAATCAATTCAAGACAAGACAAATAGAATTTATGAATGAGGGGAAAACAGTGGATGCGATATACTTGGATTTTAGCAAGGCTTTTGACACTTCCATGACATTCTTCCTCAATCTTCTCTTTTTCAGACTAAATAATCCTAGTTCTTTCAGCCTTTCCTATAAGTCATGTTTCTCAGGCCTCTAGTAATTTTTGTTGCCCTTTGTTGAACTTTTTAAAACTTTCTTCACTTTTCTTTAGGTGTGGGGCCAAAACTGGACACACTACTTCAGGTGAAGCCTCACCAGTACTGAGTAGAGTGGAAGACTCACTTCTCTTAGTTTGTAAGTTACAGTTCTGTTAATACAACCCAGGATGCTGTTGACTTTTTATTTTTTCACCAAGATCACACTCTTGACTCATATTTAATTTATGGTCTACTGTAACCACCAGGTTTTTCTCTACAATACTGCAGCTTACTTGGTATTTGTGCCTGTTATTCCATCCCAAGTGCAGGGCTTTCATAGATTCATACAGTCATGGAAAATTAGGGTTGGAAGGGACCTCTAGTCCAACCCACTGCTCAGAGCAGGACCGTCCCCAACTATATCATTCCAGCCAAGGCTTTGTCTAGCCAGGTCATAAAAACCTCTAAAAATGGAGATTCCACAACCTCTTTGGGTAGCCTGTTCCAGTGCTTTACTAACCTGCTAGTGAGGATTTTTTTCCTAATATCTAATCTAAACTTCCCATGTTGCAACTTGAGACCACTGATCCTTGTTCTATCATCTGCCACCACTGAGAACAGTCTAGCTCCATCCTCTTTGGAACCCCCTGTCAACTTGACATCCCTTCTTGGATAAACCAACTATGGTAAAGGTTGCCAGAGTCTGGAATAGGATTCCAAGGGAGGTGGTGATCTCCCCTACCTTTGGAGACTGGATAAGCACCTGGGCAGGGGGGTTGGACTCAATCATCTATTATCAAAGATAATGAATGGCCAGTGGCTCTGCAATCCCATCAGCCAACTCCCTTCACATCTTTGCACTTATCCTTGTTGAATTTCATCTGGTTGATTTCACACCATTTCTCCAGTTTTTTCAGGTCATTCTGTATCCTAGACCTACCCTCAAGAATGTCTGCAACTATACCCAACTTAGTGTTGTCTGCAAATCTGATAAGCATGCACTCAATCCTATCAGCCAATAATTAATGATGTTTTTGAACAATATTAGACCCAGGTCAGACCCCTGAGGAGCCCCATTTGATACTACCTCCCAACCAGACACTGAGCCTTTGATGATTACTCATTGAGTATGATGATCCAACCAGTTATGTATCCATATTATAGTACTCTAAGAGTCTATATTTCCATAACTTGTTAATGAAAATGTTGTGAGAGATAACATCAAAAGCCTTATTAATCAAAGTATCCACTTTGAAAGCATCCCCTGCTTTTCC
The DNA here is from genome assembly GCF_000455745.1 of Alligator sinensis. NCBI lineage: Eukaryota > Metazoa > Chordata > Crocodylia > Alligatoridae > Alligator > Alligator sinensis. Next base: position 49,835 of record NW_005843258.1, on the reverse strand, counting down.
CGCATCTACAGAACCTATCACATCTTATCATAGGAGGAAGTCAAGTTGGTTTAGTATGATTTGCCCTTGGTGAATCCATGCTGGTTGTTCCTAATTACCTTGCTATCTTCCAGGTGCTTTGAAATAGGTTGCTTGATGAAGTGCTCCAAGATCTTTCCAGCTATTGAGGTCCAGCTGACTGGTCTGTACTAAAAATAAAGAAACACAGTCTTTGCACACCAAACAAACAAATAAACTACAAACTAAACCCTTTGACCCTGTTCTAGGAAGTAAGAGAGACTCTTTGGCTCTGGCCCAGCACAGTTGCATGACACTTCCTATTAACAAGCTTGTGTGAGTCACAGCTTGTTTCCTGCCTGCAAACTGCTCCTTCACTCACTTTTCCCCCTCTGCTCTCTTCTTTTGGTTTTTAAGCTTCTAGTGGGATTCTCCCCCGTTATACAAGTGCTTCCTCTCCATGGGCCAAGGCCTTGTAGTGGTGGAGAGGCTGGTGTGTCCCAATGATCCTCAGAGCTGTGTTGCCTTGGACTCCTGGCAAGGTGGCCCATAGCAAACAGACCTGAGGGGAGGTTCCAGACAACCCATGGTACAAACCCCAAGTCCTCTATGGCAGATCAGGCAGAAGAAGATGTTAGGATCTGAAAGATGGAAGAAAGCTGCTGCAAGATGAAGGTCTCCTGTCATATGGAGTTCTCCCTTGCCACCGGGCTCATATCTCCACCTTGTCAAGATCTTATGGTTGCTGTTTTCTTATGGTTGCCAGCTTTCTCATGTCAAACAAAGTCTCACACAGGCTTTTGAGCAAAGGAAACATTTTCTACTGTACCAACCTCCAGAAGCCCTGCAGTGATAGATGAGTGGTGATGGGGACAGGACTAGTGAATGAAGCAGTCTCCAGCCATGAATCTACATGCAGGTTGCAGTAGCCTGATGGCCATCTTGCACCTAGGTTGAGACAGGGATGCCGTTTGGCAGCTGCTACCATGAATTAACAATCTTATTCAAGATCCCCTCTGCTCACTCAACATGGGGAAGGGTCTAGAAAAGGTATTGTAAACCTAGGTTTTCTTATCTTCTGCTTGCTGGATAACCACATCCAGTAGGAAAACTTTTTCAGTGGATGAGAACATCGTAAGAAGACAATGATTTTCATAACATGGAACATTTGCACCTTGTTGGATAACCAAGACAGCAAATGACAAGAAAGAAGAACTGCCATCGTCTCCTGGGAACTACAACATTGACATTGTTGCTCTGGACAACACAACCGAAGGAGGGTCAGCTAAGGGAAGAAGTTACTCCTTCTGGAAGGAGCACCTGGCCCAGGACAGAAGTGTTCACAGCACTGGCTTCACTATCAAAGTCAGCTTGCCAGTCACCTTAGCTGAGAAGCTCCTTGTGGGAATTAACAAACATCTTATGACCCCCCATTTTAAGCTCAGCAAATCCAGTACACTACTGTAAGCATGCCCCAACACTGGTTGATGATGTTAAAGAACAATTCTACTCTGTGACCCTCCTGGGGTCTTGCCAAAAGGGAGGAAATGAAGTTCCTCTCTGTTTACCCACCACAACTTGATGATATGCAAAAGAAATTATGCAAAAAGGGAGGCTCCAATAATGGGTAATGTTGTGGCAAAAATGTCTCATGATCTCACTACACAAAAGGCCTCACAGCTGAGAACTGTAATCTCACTACACAAAAGGCTTCACAGCTGAGAACTGCAAATTGTTTCTTTTTCTCTTCTTTCTTCCTGCACTAGATAATCAGTAGCATAATAAAGAACAGTCCGAACAAATGTTTGGCTTGCGATAAGGCTGATTCCTGTGAGAACACAGAGATTAGTTACTGCCTGCTTTGCACATAAATTTTGCAACCCTTGTTACTTGCTCGTTTTAGGACTACGCATGTACTAAAACTTTGCAGAAAACTGTAGCAAATCACAGATTGCCACAATGGAATCTTGTTCATGAGGGGTATAAAAATGTAGCTTCGGGCGTGGCTAGGGGTCGACTCAGCTTTGAGCATTGAACCCCCTTGTCGATATGTTTGCAAACAAATAAACACGAGATGGATCCAGCCTGAGTGTGTGTGACTCTGTCCTTGAGGTATATTGGAAAAGCCTCCAGGGGCACGAAACTAGCCGTTTGTGCAACAATGTCAGTCCCTTTAAAGATGGGGTTTTCCCTTTTGGCATATTTTCTGAGGCTCTACCTCCCCTACACCTCTTCCACACACCAACCATGATGTTATCCAAGTGGTATTCAAACAGTATTTAACGTTGTAGCCTGCCACCCTCTATACTAGGGCAAAGGCAGGCATGTCAGTCCTGCTAATTAAATAAAAAAGACTAGGTGCCTGCCTTATTAGTCCAGGGTCAGCACTGACACAAGTAAATTAAAATATTGGTGTATATTCCCACCTTGTCCCAGTATCGGGCCTTTCAGTCCACTCAAAAAAAACCCCAAAGAAAATTACACTAGGGCAATTTAATTAGTCATCTTACATTGCCAGATATTTGGTGCACTGTGAGATTCCAGCTCACGTGTCCTTTCTTGCGGCTCTTCCAGCTGACTGTGGATCTCCAGATGTCCAGAGTCCCTTTACTGGCTGCCTGCTGTGTGTTTGAAGACTCCTCCAAACCTTTTCTCTCAAGCCTCTCCTGGCCAAAACTCTGGAGCCTCTATCTTTTGGCTCTGTGAGGCTCAGGATCCTTCCTGTAGCCCCTGCCCAGCTCAGTAGCCTGGGCTTGGGTCAGAGCCGCATTCAGGGAGTTTTTGTAGCAGCCTCCGTGCTGCTTTAACAACTGGCAGTTTTCTGCTATTTCAAAACACCCACTTTACTCCTTCTCCAGGCGCGTCTTTATGATGTCACTCCCTGCCTGCCCTACAATGTACAGGTAGCATGTACTTCTAAAATACCGCAGCAGTGGTGTGTGCTGCTCTTGCTTTGTCACCTCAGGACCTGCAGGTGAGTCATCCCTATCAGCAGTCTTTCCAGGACTAGTTCACCCCACAGCAGGAGCTGGTTTCGGGTACATGCTGCCCCGTACCCTCAGGGCTCTATGTGTGAGTTGCCACAACTGGCGACATACTCCACCATTTTCTGACTAATACTTGCAAGGAGGACAAGATCATTCTCCTTGGTGATTTCAGTGCCAGTGTTGGATGTGACCTGGAACTCTGGACTGGCACCATTTTGAAGGAAGGGTTAGGGAAAGCCAATTCTAATGGCATTCTGAACACCATCTTTAGACAGTGACAAATACAAGACCACTTGGAGACACCCTTGTTCTAAGCACTGGTACCTCCTTGACTATGTTATTGTCAGAAGCCATGATTGAATGGAAGTCTGTATCATGAAAGCTATGCAAGACACTGGTGACTGCTGGACAGATCACTGTCTTGTCAATCCATTATGAACATCCTGCTCACTCCAAAACACTGAAAACAGCCAAAAGCAATGTGCAGGAGTCAGTATCATATTTCTTCAAGACTCAAAGGTCTGTAAGGATCTCCAGCAGTGCTTCCGTAGAAAGCTCTCTGCCCTGTCCACAAATGGAAGTAACATTGAGAAAATCTGGAAGGGGTTTAAAGTCATCATCTATATGGCCTGTGCTGAATCCATTGACTTTAACAGCTGGATTGGTTCAATGAGAGTGATGCCAAGATCTAAGCCATCCTTGACTGAAAGAGAAGGGCATATTCTGCTTGGCAAGATGAAACATCATCTCAGCATAAGAAGCAGATGTATTAGTTCCTCAAAGCTAAAGCTCAAAAGAGGATCTGGGAAATCAAAAATCATGGGATGCAAGATAAAACCAAAAAGATCCAGCTCTATGCTGACAAACATCATATGCATAGCTTTTTCCAGGCAACGAAGGCCGTGTACAGCCCAGCTTGCTATGGTCCTGCTTTCCTTAATTCTGGCTCTTTCCATATTTTGGGGGATCCTAACTTGAAACTAAAGTTTCTTTTTTGTGGTCAATGCAGTGATCCATTTGAAGTAAATGGGAACTCACCTAACAAGAAATTATCTTATTGGCTGCTGGTGTCTTCTGAGAAAAGATAAGGTAAGTCTCAAAACTGATAGTTAGTGCTGTCCGTGTACACTTTAACAAGTATTAAAAGGAGTAAATTGATTCACTACTGTCTGCCACATCTGAATGTCAAAATCTAGCTGAGAGCTTGAGAAAACGATGAGTCAGACAATGGTGTCTGACTGTGCCTAACAGACTCCTCTCACCAATATCAAGGCCTTAGGAATGGATCCAAATAACTTTCCATTGTGTTTCCATCCACTTTGTCTCCCTGGGCTCAGATAATTATTCTTGCAAGTAATCCATAATCACAGAGGTAGTCCTATTGAAGTCAGCATTTGTAATGCTGCATCCTAAGTCTTTACATGCCCAGAGGAAAATACAACTGTACTGTAATGAAGTTCTGTTGAAGTGTTTTGCATTTTATTACTGAGTTAAGTGTTATTGCTTGTTGTTGTTCATTTAAAAAGAGAAAGAATAGAGACACCCAGATGGCATGATGCTTCTTAATAATTACAGAATGCTCCTGTTACAGGCAATTTTCATTATATACTAATCAAACTGATATGTAATCCAGTTACCACACTGTCATATTTTCACACCTATTTAACAAAAAGTAAAATAATAATCATCAAGAAAAAGAGACAAATTAATGATGATCTCAGAACAAGAACCAAAGTGTAAGAAAATATAGATACCAGCTGTAGATGCTGATCTCAGGACACTGCAAGCAAGGATAGATTAGAGATTCAGTGTGAAATCCTTTGGATTTCAATTCACTAACAACTCAGGCAAGAGAGCAGCACAACAACAAATACAATCAAAGAAGCAGTTTAGCCAGCTGGTAAGGATTCCTCCATGTCCCATGTGAACACCTCCCAATACTCAGAATTGCAAGCCTTTCTGATTTCTGCATTGCCAAGAAAAGGCCAAAATTACCAGTATGAACATCTTTGCTATACATTTCAAACTTATATTTGCTGGAGCAGGAACCAAAACAGACCAGGAGCACCAGAAGTAGCCAGCCTACAGTAGCAGCATCTTGCTAAAGCACCTCAGAAATGAGTACAATTAACTTGGAGCAGGTTGTTGGCTGTTTAGGGAACAAAAGACATTCATAGCTCACACTTGGAGATGACTGAATCAGAATCCTTACTGAAGACCCATCAAACAGGTTGCAAAAGAATAGGCTGTAATTACAACTACAGTATAAAAGAATACTTACAATCAGCATAGAAGTTCTATACCTGATCATTGTGAGCCTCAGATCATGAAGATAGTTGCATTGGACAGCTTGCAGGAGTACCTAGGAACATACCTACCTTCCCAATAGTCCGATTCAGAGGTTTTCTATGGAATTAATTGACTTCAGCTGAATCCTCTTGCTATTGACATTCCCTTGCACCAGTTACTGCAATGAGCTGAAGAGAGATGCAAATAATTCCTTCCCCTACACTCAATTGGCTTGTGCTAACTGGTCAAAATATAGCTTTGGGCTTCATAGATTTGGTTTAAAACTTCTTCTTTCTATCGTGTGGGAAGGTCGAGAGTACGTACCCATTTCATGGAGAGCCCCAACTGAGAAGATCCATTTGGCCATTGGAGCCCGGCTGTGCTCTGGAGGGCTCTCCCAATCCACCCCCATGGAGTCTTATCGACTCATGAGGTGAACTGAATTGGTGCAATTACACAGCCAGGAGCTATTTCCAGCGGTGGGCAGTGGTGAGAGGTGGAGGAGATGTAGAGGAGAGAGAGCAGGGGCGGCAGCGAGGGGAACCACCTGCCTTCAGTCCAGCACTGAAGTCCCTGGGAATGGGGCAACATACCCATTGGGTCTTCAGAGCTTGGAGGAGCTCAGAAAAAAAAAATCCAGACAGTGAGAGAGAGTGAGAGTGGAAACCCTGGCTCCACATTAATTGGCTGCAGCGCATGTGTGATTAAGCCAGTGGGAGAGCAATTAATGGTGGAGCAGGAAAAAAAAAAAGCTCGATCACTCGAGTCACGATCGAGAGACCCAGAAAGTGAACAAGGAAGGAAACAGAGGAAACGTTGTCGGGACTTGGAGGTTTTTATCCTTTATTTTTTTGCTCCTTTATTTTGCCTGGTCACACAATCCACTTGAACAAGTTTCAGCCGGCTTTGGGTTGGGGAAACCATCACCCTCCCAGGCTTAATTAAAAATCATCAAAGACGTGGCAGGAAACATAATGGGGCAGGAGCCTGACCCGATTCTGCCAACTGACACCCACCCTGGTACCAGCAAGGCAAGTGGATGTCCTCAGGATGCTGGGCCCCGCATCCATATCCTGTGGTATCCCAACATAGCGGTGCATTGGCCAGGAACTCTGGCTAAGGGGAGTCTGAAAAAATGAAAGTCACAATGACGATGGCTGCAACTGGCACAGACCAGATTTAACAGACACTACAGCTGATGGGGCAAGTCATCCAGCAACAGCAACAGCAGTCAACCCATCAACTCGCTCTGGAGGAAAGTGAGTACAGCAACAGGCCTGGCACCAGAGGAATGCGGTAGAACTAAAGGAACCCAAGATGTCTGTCCATGATGACCCTGAGGTATTCCTAGAAAGCTTTGAGTGGGCAGCATTGGCAGCGGAGCTGGAGAAGTCTCACTGGATGGGACAGCTGGGAGTGTTGTTAATTGGAAAGGCCCAAGCAGCCTGTGGGGCTCTGATGCAAGAGGAGGCCACAGATTATGACAAGGTGAAGTGGGAGATCCTGTACCAACTGCATATTAACTCAGAAACCTATCGGCAGGCATTGAGGGCTAAGAAGACAAAAGAGGAAAGAGATCCAAGGGCTTTGTTGCAGCACTTGGCGGATCTGGTAGCAAAGTGGTTGAAGCCTGCTGAAAGTTCGAAGGCAGATATCTGCGACAAGTTCTTACTAGAGCAGTTCCTGGTGGACCTGGATATGAAAACCCAGAGCTGGGTCTGATATCATAGGCCAGAGTCCTCGGCTGAGGCATTGCGGCTGGCTGAAAACTTCAGCAGTGCTTTTGGGGAGAAGCTTCCAGAGCAGAATGTGAAGGTACGCTTGAACCCAAAGCCTCGTGAGGCCCCAAGGCTGGAGAATAGAGAAGTCCAAGAACACTGAAGACCCAATAGCAATTCGATAGTTTGTTTTTGGTGTGGGAAGGTGGGGCATATGTCCCAAGACTGTGCTAACTGGATGTGGTCAGTACCGAAGGTGCCTCATTCTCCATTTGAAGACCTGACTGTAACTCTGGGCCTTTAGGAACCTGTAGTCGGGGAGTCTATGAACTGTAGTATGGGTAGGGGAATCAATGGCAGCCCCCTGCCTCGACCAGTGTTGGAGGCTTCGGTAGGGGGCAAGAGGTTCAAAGCCATCATTGGATGCTCACATACATTTGTTCATGCTACATTAGCACCCAGCAAATATATATGAAAAGCTACCTGTTAGAATAACGTGCATGCATGGGCAAGGCACCTATTATCCTCGGAGGGTCTACCAGGTCACTGTGTTAAAGGTCACAAGAGAAATGCCCATCAGAATGGCTCGTGACCTACATACCCGATGATTCTAGACTGAGACTGGAGGGAAATTTATGAAGTGTTAAACAGTGTGAGAAAAGACAGAGTGGGAGAGGCTGGCTTGCTGGGAAGTGAGGAGGAGGAGCCAGATGGGGAAAGTTTCAACGTAGAACGCTTATCCAGCGGTAAAGTGTTTTGGAGAACACAAGCTGCAGAAGACAAATTCCAAGCCATAAAAGAGACTGAACTCGCTCAAGAAGAGGTGAATGTGGTGGGCCCAGAATGATGTATGAGTCTACCTAGATTCGAGGTTAGGAGAGGGTTGCTGTATCGGATAAAGGCTGGGGTGCAAGAAAGGGAGGAAGTTGCCCAGTTGTTAATTCCACACCGGTTTAGGGTCCCTCTCTTAAAGTTAGCCCATGAGAATCCCCTGGGTGGGCATGTGGGGTGTAGCTAAACAGAGGCCCGCTTAACAAAGTGGTGTTTTTGGCCCAAGATGTATGAACAGGTCGAGAATTTCTGCCGAGCCTGCCCAGCTTGCCAGAAGGTGAGCAGAACAAACTGGCCAGAGTGCCATTGCAACCGATGCCCATAATTGAGGTACCGTTCTCCTGTATTGTGCTTGATGTAGTGGAGCCCTTCCCTAAAAGTTTGGAGGGGCTTCAGTACTTGTTGGTGATCATAGGTTATGCAACCAGGTTCCCTGAGGCAGTTCCTATGCATACCGTCACCAGGCCCTGGGTGACGGAGGAACTCCTCAAATGGGTCACCCGGGTAGGGATTCCCAGAGAAACTGTCACTGATCAAGGGTCCAATTTTATGTCAGGGGTCCTTTGGAGTCTGTGTAAAGTGTTGTAAATTAACCAATTGCATATGGCCGTGTACCACCCTCAGACCAATGGCCTGGTGGAGAGGTTCAATGGGACACTAAACAACATGCTGCATTGGTGTGTTCAAACTGAGCCTTGTAAATGGGACCTGATGATCCCACCATTGTTGTTTGTGGCACGGTACACCCCACAGTCATCTTTGGGGTGCGCGCCATTAGATTTGGTGTACGGGCACCAACTAAGGGGCATACTGGATTTGGTAAAGTAAGGTTGGGAGGAGATGCCCCAGGAGGGTGCTAGTCATGTGGAGTATACAAGAGAACTGAGGCAGTGGTTGCAGAGAGTGGAGGAGTTGTCACGGGAACACTTGAGGGTGGCACAGAGAACCCAAAAGGCCTATTATGACAAAAGAACTCAGGAGAGGGGGTTTTGAGTAGGCCAGAAGGTCTTGGTGCTACTCCCGGATACGGAAAGTAAATTTTTGAGATGTTGGCAGGGTCCTTTCAAAGTGGTTAGGCAAGCTGGCCCTGTTGACTACGAGGTTTTTAAGCCTGGTCATAAAAAGGAGAAGCAAATATACCATGTTCATCTGTTCAAGGAATGGAGGGAGCAGGCAGGTTTGTTGATTGATCCATTTCCCCCGGACTAGGAGTTTGGTCAGGATTTGGGTGCGGACCTAGATCAGAATACAGGGGCGTGGAAGTCCCAGTTGGAGCCCGACTGAGCGTCCGGCAACAGGGTCAGCTGAAAAATTTAGCTAAGGAATTTTGGGATTTTTCAGTGAGATTCCAGGGTGTGCCAAAGAGATAAATTAAGCGACTGTGGCATTGATGCCTACACAGTTGGATGGGTAAAAAAATGGCTGATGGGGTGCACCCAGAGAGTAGTGGTGGACAGGTTGTACTCAACCTGGCGAGATGTGAGCAGTGGGGTACCCCAGGGCTCAGTCCTTGGGCCTACACTGTTTAACATGTTCATCAGCGACTTGGAAGAGGGGGTGGAAAGCACGCTGTCTAAGTTTGCTGATGACACTAAGATGTGGGGCGAGGTGGACACTTGAAGAGAGAGAGAGGCTGCAAATAGATTTAGATAGACTACAAAAGTGGGTAAATGAGAATAGGATGGGGTTCAAAGTAGACAAATGCAGGGTGCTGCACCTTTGGAGAAGGAATCCACAGCATACATACAGTCTGGGGAGTTCCCCTCGTGAAAGCACAGAGGTGGAAAGGGATCTCGGAGTCATTATTGACTCCAAGATGAACATGAGCTGCCAATGCCAGACCGCAGGCAGCAAGGTCAGCCATACCTTGTCATGCATCCAAAGGTGCATCTCAAGCCGGTCCAGAGAGGTGATACTCCCCCTCTATGCGACTGGTCAGGCAGCAGTTGGAGTATTGTGTCCAATACCGGGTGCCATTGAGAAGGGAAGATATGGCCAAGACAGCATTCAGCACACCGTGGGGCTTGTACAAATTTAGGCAGATGCCTTTCAGGCTCCACGGGGCTGCAGCGACCTTTCAGAGGTTGATTGAATGGGTGTTGATCCTGCACCAGCAGTATGCGGCCGCTTACATAGATGATATTATTATCTATATACAAAGTTGGGAGGAACACTTGGAAGCGGTAAGGACTGTATTGCAGGAATTACGTCAAGCTGGACTGATGGCCAACCCAAAGAAGTGTGTATTAGGCAAGGCTGAAATGAAGTACTTGGGTTTATGGTGGGTCAGGGACAGATCTGGTCCGTAAAGGTAGAAACCTTACACCAGTATACACCACCTCAGAGTTGTAAACATCTTAGGGCATTCTTAGGCCTCACAGAGTATTATCGATGAATTATACCCCAATTTGCAGAAATAACAGCACCCTTAACTGATTTGCTGCAAGGGAAAGGTAAAGGCCCCCTCAAGTGGGATGCCATAAGTAGACAGGCATTTGAGAAGACGAAGAGCACCCTCTGTCAAGAAGCAGTACTCAAAACACCGGACTTTGAATCACCTTTTATTTGCCAGACGGATGCCTCTGATAAGGCCTTGGGCACAGTCCTGTCACAGGAGACTGATAGAATTTCCCGACCGGTAGCCTACACCAGCCAGAAACTGAACCCAACAGAAAGAAGGTATGCTACAGTAGAGCGTGAATGCCTAGCTATAAAGTGGGGTGTTAATTATTTCTGATGCTATTTGCTGGGGCATGAGTTGACCCTTATAACTGATCATGCCCCACTGAGGTAGCTTAAAAGCAAGCAGACAGATAATGCATGCATTGCCCAGTGGGCACTGATGTTGCAACCTTTCCATTTTAAGATTAAATAGAAACCTGGGAGAACTAATATGGTTGCGGATTTGTTTTCAAGATGCTATGAAGAAGAGCTGGGGGAACAGGGCTGCTCGGAGGCAGAGGCAACCCTGTCGCTTCCTGATAGAGAGCCGCCTAACGGCAAGTTAAAGGGGAAAATATGTGGGAAGGTCGGGAGTACCTGCTTTACGGAGAGCACCGACTGAGAAGATCCATTTGGCCATTGCAGCCCCGCTGTGCTCTGGAGAGCTCTCTCAATCTGTCCCCACGGAGCCTTATCAACTCGCCAGGTTAACCGAATTGGTGCAATTACATGGCCAGGAGCTTTTTCCGGAGGCAGGCAGCAGCAAGAGGCAGAGGAGACATAGAGGAAAGAGAGCAGGGCAGCAGTGAGGGGAACCACCTGCCTGCAGCCCAGAACTGAAGTCCCCAGGAACGGGGCAACAGACCCATCAGGCCTTCAGAGCTCGGTGAAATTCAGAAAAAGAAAAAACAGAGAGTGAGAGAGAGAGAGAGAGAGAGCAAGAGCAGAATCCCCGGCTCCATGTTAATTGGCTGCGGCGGATGTGTGATTAAGCTGATGGGACAGCAATTAATGGTGAAGCAGGAAAAAAAAAAGCTTGATCGCTCGAGTCATGATTGAGAGACCTGGAAAGTAGACAAGGAAGGAGACAGACGAGACGCTGTCAGGGCTTGGAGGTTTTTTCCTTTATTTTTTCTTTCCTTTATTTTGCCTCGTTGCACCATCCACCTGAACAAGCGTCAGCTGGCTTTGGATCTGGGAAACCATCACCCTCCCAGGCTTAATTAAAAATCATCAAAGATGTGGCAGGCAAGATAACAGGGCAGGAGCGATTCTGCCAACAGACACCCACCCTGGTACCAGCAAGGCAAGTGGATGTCCTCAGGATGCCGGGCCCCGCGTCCGTATCCTGTGGTATCCGGACATATCCCTAAAAGGAATAGGCTTGGTCAGAGAGGACCAGAGTCTCCTGTGAAAGCCCAGCTGCTCCAAGATATCTATGCTCCCATCTGCCTCTTTAAGCACCTATCACCACCATTCATATATAGTGGCAGATTAAGATTTATTAGGGCCCTGGACAAACATCAAATTGGAGGCCTCACACTCCCCATTATAAATATGAATGTATCAAAGAATTAATAATTAGACACGTTAAATGTTTAGACAGTGCATTAATAAATAAAGTACATGTGATGTCAAAATTAACTACTCACTTACAAAATCCTAGATCTGCCTGTGCAATGCAATACTGCAACACAACTGCCTACATAAATGTGACGGTCTTGGCTAGGGTTTCCATAGTGCATGATGCTGAATTCCCAGAGGTCTCCAAGGCCCCCTCTACACATTACAAGTATTGTGCAATTAACCGGTTAATTGCACAATTACCTGGAGACCAGCTATGCATGCGAAGTACTTATCACACAGTAAAAAGATCCAACCCATCGATTAAGTTAGACCTTGAAAATGTATATTTTTTTATAGCTAGTTTCATAGATTTCATAGACATTAGGGCTGGAAGGGACCTCGGAAGATCATCGAGTCCAGCCCCCTGCACAAAGGGCAGGAAGTCAGCTGGGGTCATAGGATCCCAGCAAGATAAGCATCCGGTTTCATCTTGAAGGTGTTCAATGAAGGCGCTTGAACCACCTCCGGTGGCAGGCTGTTCCAGACCTTGGGGGCTCGGACAGTAAAGAAGTTCTTCCTTATGTCCAGCCTGAAACGATCTTGAAGTAGTTTGTGACCATTCGACCTCGTCATCCGTTGGGGCGCTCTGGTGAACAAACGTTCCCCCGGATGCTGGTGGTCACCCCTGATAAACTTGTAGGTGGCCATCAGATCACCCCTGAGCCTGCGCTTTTTCAGGCTAAAGAGCACCAGGGCTCTCAGCCTGTCATCGTAGGGTCTGCTTCCCTGACCTCTGATCATGCGCGTGGCTCTTCTCTGGACTCTCTCAAGCTTCTCCACATCCTTTTTGAATTGTGGAGCCCAAAACTGGACACGGTACACCAGCTGCGGCCTCACTAAGGCCGGGTATTGCAGGCTCATGTTCATCTTGTGGTCAATGATGACCCCCAAGTCTCTTTCTTCCATAGTGCTAGCCAACATAGCACTGCCGAGCCTATAAGGATGCTGCGGGTTTTTTTTCCCAAGGTGGAGAACCTTGCATTTATCGGCGTTGAACACCATCAGATTCTCGTCCGCCCACTTGCTGAGCCTGTCCAGGTCAGCCTGGATAACCTGCCTGTCTTCTGGTGTGGATGCTTTGCCCCAAAGTTTGGTGTCATCGGCGAACTTGGCCAGTTCTGATCGCTTCTGACTCCAGTGTCCACATCATTAATGAAGATGTTGAACAGTATGGGTCCAAGGACAGAGCCTTGGGGGACCCCACTGGTCACAGGACACCACGATGAGTGACTTCCATCGATTACTACCCTCTGGGTCCGACCCCGGAGCCAATTTTCCAGCCAGTGGATCGTGGAGGACCCAAGGCGACAATTGGCCAGTTTCTCCAAGAGGCGATCATGGGACACCAGATCGAAGGCTTTTTTGAAGTCAAGATATATGACATCAATCTCTTCTCCCTTGTCCAGGTGATAGGTCACCTGGTCGTAGAAGGAAATGAGATTGGTCAAGCAAGACCTACCCGCAACAAACCCGTGCTGGCTATCCCTTAAGATGTTGGCGTCGGCCAGTCCATTAAGGATGGCCTCTTTAATAAACTTTTCTAAGATCTTCCCCGGGATAGAAGTCAGGCTGATGGGCCTATAGTTAGCCGGATCCACTTTCCTCCCTTTCTTGAAGATAGGCACCACATTGGCCTTCTTCCAGTCTTCGGGCACTACACCAGAGCGCCAAGAGTTTTCAAAGATCCGTGCTAGAGGCTGGGCTATGATGCTCGCCCGCTCCTTGAGTACCCTGGGGTGAAGATTGTCAGGGCCGGCTGACTTGAAGGTATCCAGCTTCTCAAGATGTTCCTTCAGAAAGTCAGCATTAATGGAGGGCAGGGGATCACCCTCACCCGGACTTCCCGGCCCTGTAGCGGGCATGGGTGTCCCATGGGACTGATGAAAGACTGACGCAAAGTACTTATTTAATAGGTTGGCTTTTTCCTGGGCGTCAGTTGTCAGTTGCCCCATCTGGCTCAGCAGGGGTCCAATGTTGCCTCTGCTTTTCCTCCGGCTCCCCACATATCTGAAAAAGGACTTCTTATTGTCCTTGATGCTCAAAGCTAGCTGGAGTTCAGTTGCAGCCTTGGCTTTCCTGGTCTGCTCCCTACAGGACCGGACCAGTGCAGAATAATCCTCCTTGGAGGTGACTCCCATCCTCCACCCTTTGTAGGCCTTTCTTTTTAGCCTCAGGAGATCTGCTAGGTCCCTGGAGAGCCAGGGGGGCTGCTGTGCCCTCTTGCTGCCTTTCCTCTGAGATGGAATAGACTTAGTTTGTGCATTGAGGATCGCTGCCTTGAGGAGCAACCACTCTTCTTGAACTCCCCTCTCCCTGTGGTCACGGTCCCTTAGGGCCTCACTGACAAGCCTCCTGAGCTTGTCAAAGTCGGCTTTCCTGAAGTCAAGGACTTCCGTGTTGCTGACCGACTTGCCAGCTTTTCGGCGGATGGTGAAGGTGATCAGCTCGTGGTCGCTGTCACCCAGCTTCCCATCGATCACTAGGTCGCCGACTAGGTCATCCCCAGTAGCCAGTACCAGGTCGAGCAGCGCTTTGCCTCTCGTTGGCCCATAGACTTCTTGAGTCAGGTACAGGTCATCCACGCACGAGAGGAAGCTCTGCGACCGCTCAGATTTTGCTGAGCGATCCTCCCACGAGATGTCCATGCTATTGAGCTTTCATTTGCACATGCAGCAGGGTCTTGTCAGCTGTGGGCTCCCACCCGTAGGAGTGCACCTTGTCTAGCTGGGCAAGGAGACTTTCAGCCCCAGCAGCTGTGGACTCTGGGTCCTGGTAGCATCCCTCAGCTTCCAAGACTCAGACTTTCACAGCTGCAGATCTGGGTCTTCACAGCGTGCCTCCTGGTACCAGGACTCAGCTGGCTTCAGGCAGCTGTAGGGCATGGCTACAGTCTCCCAGCCCCAGGGGCATGTGTCTGTGTAGAGGGTGCTCAAGGAAACTACCAAGGTTGAGAGTAGTCTCTGGCTAAATAGGAAGATGCCCTTTCCTCCTGATGGGAATCTTTTGTGGAAATAATGTGAGATCATGTCTTTTTAAACAGGGTGTGATCATACAGTGATTAAGATATCTCACTGTAGCTCCAGTGTTTAAGCCCTGTTTTGAGCATGTGCCAATGGATGCTCCCAGCTGATTCTGCTGTAAATGGATTACCTAGACATTTGGGCTGCGGGGACAAGAGCAGCTGGGCCAGTTTGCCAGTCACTCTAGTGTGCTGTTCACAACAGAAACTGGCATGCCTCAATCAAACTATCTCTGCAGACCACTGGACTTGGGAGAATGTTTAACCTTTCTGATATTAAGAAACCTATAATGGACACACACAGGTGGGGCAGTATTAATGCTTCCTGGACAATATTCATCCGTTCCCTTTCTGAGGGCTTACCTTTGCAACTTTACTTAAAATTGTATTTGAACTTTAAAGCAACTCTTGAAGGATTAAGTTATGGAGAGATTCTAACTTCCATATGTTTATGTAATATGGGCAAGATGCCTTAAGGAAACACTGCTTCATTGAGTCATTCTATGTGGCTCAAAGGGGTTGACACTTCACTCTTTGCACATTTTTAACAGACAAAGTAATGACAAATGTATCCAAAGTTAAGAACACATGGGCTCTGGCTGATCCAAACTTTTCTTGAACTTTGATGAAATTTGGATCTGCATATGAATTTCCAACATGAGCTGAAAGAGTCTCTGATCCAATTTTTTTTATTAATTCATATGGTATACAGCAACCAAATGACAGAACAAGCTATAAACAGTGGCACTGAGGGATAAGGCTAGAGTGACAGTTTCCAATCTGATATCCATTGCAAGGATGTATTTGGTAGCCATACTGGTCTGAGACAAAAAGAAATGCAAAACTCTATAACTCTTAGTTCAGAGATTATACCTTTTATTAGACCAACTTTTTTTGTGATTTCTTAATTGGTTTAATAAAAAGTATCTTCTGTGATCCAAGAATTCTACAGTTTTGCATGGCCATTGCAAGGCATTGTCAGTAGCCTGGTGCAGGTCTTCAATACAACCATTGAAAAGATAAAGGACATTCCTCCATGATGTGTGCTATAGTTTGGATTTTGCCACACTTGGGGTCATTAATAAAATTTCTTTTATGTAGTTGGTAATTATGAACCCTGTTCAGTGTTGTCCAGCTGCACCTTGATAAAGCAAAACCAGGAGGTTTAGATGTGGGGTCCATGATAAGAAATTTGTTAATGATGTCAACTGTGTTCCATTGCTGGATCCATTTTTCCTTAATGTCAAAGTTGTCATCATTCAGCTTTATTCCTGCACTCCAAAATAGCTTTCTTGATGGGGGTCATTAAGTTTCTCAAAAATTGGTAGTGAATTCAATGTAAGCACTTTTTTGTAGACTCTTAAATTAGCCTGTTTACCTCAAAGATCAGGAGGAGGGATATGAGAGAGAACAGACAGCCAATCTAAATAATTCCCAAACTTTGAAGAAGTTTAAATCTGGCCCTGAACTTCACCATAGGCTCATCCAAACTTAGGAAAAACATTATATACAATAGATTAAAAAAATAAGAACTGAAAAATCTACTGACTATGAACTTTGTATATAAAAGATATAAAGTCACAAAAAGATACCATAGCAACAAACAAAGAAAAGAGATAAAACTGTTCATTGTAAAAGACAAATCCTATGCTGTGTACTGCAAACCTTATAATCTCTCTGTTTCCTTCTTTCTCCAACAGAAGTATAACATGCAATTTTGGTTAAAACAGTATGGAACAACTTATTTTCTGGTGTAAAGCCATTGACATTTAGGGGATTTTCACCAGGGATAGGCACAGTGAGTAAACACAGATGAAAGTAATTCTTTTGAAGCTGAAGCTATAGCACATAAATAAATAAATGGCACGTAACATCATAAGTAACCATAAAATGAACATTGAGGCTGGAAAGCAAGGCAGCAAAACAGAGGAATATGAATAAAGCACAGTGTTGTGGACAAAATTCCACAAAAGCAGCAATTACCCATGCTTTCTACTTTCCTCTCTCATCTTTCTTTTGAGGGGCATAAAATGTGGGTTCTCTTAAGAATGGCTGCCACATTTTACTGGCCCTTTTATTAGAACTGCCTGCAAGGCAGGCAGCCTGCAGTTCTTCAACAGACACCTGAGTGACTGTATTTGAAGATCCTGTCCTCCTCTCCTACTCAAAGATCTGCCATGTAATAGTCTTATACTTCGTGCTTCAGAGCTTCCTTCCATTCACAAATTAATTCTATTCAGAATATACTTCTAGGCATCGTTACAAAATGCAAAATCAGAAATGGTGTGAGTTGCAATTAGTTGAGGCTCTTTCTCTCTCAACCCCCTTCCCAAATTAACACAATCCACTTTCATATAAGTTTTCAGGCTACCAACTTTTGTAGTAATAGTAGTAACTTGGAATTACTAGTTTGGGGGTTCTTTCAGAAAGTCAGCCTGTCGTGGTGAGATGTGTCTATCTAATTTTTAGATGATGTAATCCACTGTTTTACATATCCTAAATTTATAGTATGTGTTACACCTGTCAATTCAACTCTCTTCTTTAGCTCAAGCTACTGAGTTTTGGAACTCCTCTGGCCAGTGTTGGCCAAAATGGTAACTATGTTAGGGGCAAAAGGTAGGCCGAAGTG
>NW_005843258.1:22569-32287 GCF_000455745.1 Alligator sinensis | reverse complement strand
CAGGAATGTGCATTTCCCTGAGGACAAATAGTAGTGGCACATATTTGCCACTGTACTTTTCCCCAGATAACACCCCTGCATGAGCACTTTGGCATGTGGTAAGTTGCCTTGGGTGGTGTATGGAAGGCTGGGGTCAGCACCTGGGCTGGGGTCAGCAACTGGGCTGGTCCCAGCAGCCTTACCTGGGGTCCTGGGTGCCTCCCGGGGCTGCAGTGGCAGCAATTGGGTGTGCGGAGCCTGGCCAACATCCAGAGTATGGCTGTGGCTCACCAACCTCCAGTTTTGGGCAATGTGTCTGCCACATGCACCACCCACCCCACTTTTTTCTGGCATGGTTTTTTTTGACCCCAGGAGATCCCAGTGTCAAAAAAACATGCCACGCTGCAAATTAGAAGCATGGCAAATGCATACATGTGCAGTGTGTGTGGTTTGCAGTGTAACAGATGGGTTTGCAGCACCACAAACCACACGTGAGCAATTGTGGGGACGTGCCCTTAGAGGCTAACTGTATTAGAGAGGCAGGAGATTTTCATAGGCAGCAGCATACTTTGTCAGGTAGGGACTTGCGTGTTTGTTTTGGACTTAAGCAATGGCCACCACTTAAGCTAACACCAGTGGGGACTGAACCAACTCTGTTTGGCTTTCTTGGGGGTATAGAGGGGGCACACATAACATACTCTGCTTACTGGGTTACAATTGTTCCTCCAACCGTTCTTTAAGAATTTGATGTTGGCTAGCCAACACATGCTGAATTGGCCATGCACAAAATATCAGATGGGCATGGCACTTCTTACATCTGCTGGTCCATCTGCTGATCATTACATTTCTCATTTAGGATCTGCACATTTCAGTTAAGGAAGAGTTTTCTCTTTTCATTGTTTCCTTAATTTTTTAAACCTTCATTTTCTTATTGTCTTGATTAAATTTCCCCTAGTCCTGTGAGCTTGGTCTCACCCAACTAATTTTAAGTTTAAAAAATCGCAGTTGTCAATAGTGCAAGGTATTACTATAATTTTTATTATTTCTTTCTCCTGCAGAAGTTACCACTGTATAACTTTAAACACTACATAAAATACCAAAATTACTCTGAAATGGTGCAATAATATTACATAAAACAATACGCTGCCCTAAATTAGAATTTACATACGTTCCTGTTTCTACAGGCTGATCCATTTTTAAAACCTTTTGCAAGATTTGTTGTTATTGTGTAGCTAGAAAATAGAGCTCTAGGCTCTAGCAAAGAAGCACATGGGATTTATACAGGCTGACAAACTGGTAGTTTTTTAACCAAAAGAAAAGGAATATAGTATTATCATATAAATAAATAATACAATTGATCTCATGTCAGAAAAGAGCAAAGTCATTTAATTCCCTTAAATGCACCCAATACTTGCATTCCTCTCAGTTCTCATCCTTATACAAAAGCTACCAACGCAATTCTGTTTTGTGCTGGGCAGTTTCTGTAATCCACTTCACTTACCGTCCCCTGAAGGGAGATAGTGGGTTGAAACAGAACCTGGGAGACAGATCTCAGCACCTCTCAGGTTCTCCACCTTCATACCTGGGTTTGCCATGACAACATTATGAAAAAAACAGAAATATTGTCTATATGATATGTATTATTATCATCCTTTACTAGCATTTCAACTGTTCCTACATACTCTAGGCAGGAAAAAACCCTTATGCTCGGCCCTGTACAAACACAGAGCAAAGGGGATGGTTCTTGCCCTAAAGATGTTACAGTTGATTTTAAGGAAGATGCAACCGTGAAGTGTAACAATCAATATGTAGGGAAGGTGCATAAGAGAAGCAGGAAGATTACCCATTAGAATAGGTCAGAAGTGTACATAATTAGGTGATTTGGGGTTTGTTAATTTTATTCTTGGCTATCAAATGCAAAATATGTGTAAATATCAAAATGGACTCCTGGACAGCCGCCTAGTTGATATCCACTCACCATTTGATCCAGGGGTCTCAGAAGAAGTGAGTCTGAGGAGAGATTTAGAAAAGGACAGGGTTTCACAGATTAGTTTGTGATAGTGTAATCTCCATAAGGGGCATCATAGAAGAAAATGCAATGGTGTTTGTAGGTAAAGGGAACTAATGGAAAATGACATAATTGACAGAAAAAGGAATGGGGGAGAGGGTGTTACAATAAGTAGGTTGGGGGTAAGCTTGTAGAGCCTTAGCTGATAAATATAAGAAACTTATATGTGAAGCAAGTGGATAAGGGTGAGCCAGAGAAGGGACTCAAAGAAGTATCCATCACTATCAGAGTGATGGGCCAAGAAGATTGCTTCAGTAACATCATTTTGAACAGTTGTCATGGGATGAGGTATGTGACAGGAAGGCCAGAGAAAGTGAGGCTGCAGTGGATGAGGTAAGAACGTAGGTTAGTATTTCAGTGATGTGGATTCAAGGTAAAAGTTAAATTTTGGGAATATTGTGGAGAAAAAAGCATCACGATTTAGAAGCAACCAGCAAATCAAGATTTGGAAAGAAGGCAAAATCTTCTGCGTTTCAGGTCTGAGTGGCTGGGTTTTGGACTGCATCAGAGGGAGAAAAAGCAAGTTTGGAGTGAAGTCAGTTTGGAGTGAAGCAAGTTTGGAGTGAATATCAGTTTTGGTTAAACTGGATGTGTCTGCACATCAACGTACAGCGACATAATGACCTGCTACATCATCATATGTTGTACTAAGGCAATGTAGCATTCACGTGGATCTACACGTGATTGCCTGCTACGTTGCTGTAGTGGCATGTTACCCTGGTATAGCACGCCTCTATGGTGACGTAGCAGCGAAGTCTAACTGTGCGCTGTGTGTGCACGGTGCAGTAACCACCTGTACTGCACCATACTTTAGTACTTCCAAAAGGAAGTACTACAGCACAGCACTGTAGCAACTTTGCCATACCGCGATGTGTACACACGCCTCTAAGTCTTAGTAGGCAGCAAAGTGAAATTACAGAGACAGGCTATTATGAGGAACTGGGTAGAGAGACAGAGATCCAGAATAAAGTAAATTTGTGAGCCAGCAGCACAAAGATGGCAGTCAAAGTTTTGTGAGCAGCTGAGATCCTCAAAGCAGGGGTCCATTAGCTGAGCCCTAAGGAGACTCCATAGAAAATGGAACAGGGGAGAAGGAGAGCCAACAGAAAAGAGACTGAAAGAGTGAGTGATCAGCAAGACAGAAGGGAAACCAAGAGACTGCAGTCACAGAACCAGCAGACCATGTGCTCTCCGAATGTGCATGATGACAGGGTCACGTCTACCTGGCAAGTTTATCAGGCCTCAGTACGCTGTGCTGCTTCACATGGACTCCTCCTGAACCAGAAGTAATGAAGCCACATCTATGTGACTCTGGAAGTGGGCTACTTGGCAGGCCTTGTTTAGTAATAGTCCTTGTCACTCAACAGTGGGTGCATTTACACATGCCCCTATAGCGCCGTTGTTACTGTGCTGTCATTTAGTACTTCCTTTTGGTAACTGAATTTCTTGTTGTCCTGCCTAAAACTGTATTTCCCTATGGAGTCTTGCAGGCCAAGAATAACATTTGAAGAGCGTTGTTTCATGGCTAAGTGAAAACGCCACAGTAGATACCTCCCTGATAACACAGCTAGACTCTGTGACATTTACAGATGTCTCAAGGTCATCTGCAGCACTCGGGGACTGGACACTCTAACTCTTTGCCTTTTGACTTCAGCTCCTGCTTCAGTGACATACTCTGTTAGTGTCTGTAATGTTAAATGGCAGACTGGCCAGGAGGTTCCTCTTCCTTCCATGCATGGAATTCTGTATGTTCAGTCTAATTACATATCGGGGGTTGCTTTAACATTTTCCCTTGAAGTAAGCATAAATCAAAAGTCAATTGTCCATTTTAATCAGATTTAGCTGAAATATATGATACATGAAGTTTCAAGTGACTGGAATTAGTTTGCACACAGTAAACATTTCACATCTAATCTGATCATTTTAAGTGAAAACTTGTGAGCATTAACTGTAAAGAAAAAACCCACATGATGATCGATAAATAAGGAATGACCTGAAAGAGGGTGGAGTGATGTCTGATTAATCATCCTAGGTAATCCGATTTCCGCTTTGAAACAAATTAATCATTTGGTCTCAAAATTAGCATTTACAGCGTACAAATCTTAACCACGACAGTTCTGCTTCTAGAGTAACAAGGTTTGTGAAGATTTCCTATGAAACAACACTGAGATGCATTTAAGTTTGAAATGTATAAAATACACTCATTAATCTTTTATAACAGTGAATCATATTAATTTTTTCCAAGCCCTTTTTTTTTTTTTGAAAGGCTGATCTCTGCAGACTTGAATATACTTTCTTCTTTCTCACCACTCAGACATGAGTGAAAAGACTAATCTGGATTCTTTGCTGGAATTTCATTTCTCAACACAATTTTGTTTTCAGCATATTAATAAAAAGAAGTTGTGCTACAAAGATAATTTCATTTTTCCTTCCTGCTATTACTACAGTGTCTCCTTATGCTCAGTTTTTAGAAACACTTTTGCAGACATATTGATTTGTTTGTTATAAAAAAAAGTGCCAGTTGCTTTAGTGTAACTCTGTCCTCTGTTCACTAGCTATAATGGTATTTTCATCTGGAAAAAAAATTGCCCTTTTCCCATATTGTTTGCCTTTTTTATTATTTTTGGCCTGAAGTGTGGATGCCATAATAACAGACTTTTAGTATATTTTTACATCACAGTACGATTGAATTTCTTTATGGATTGAGCTTGGTATTTCATTTCCCAATATAACTTCAGAGTTGTACTCTGCTTAAGGGTACAGGCTAGCAACCAAAGTCTTGATTTGCTATGTGTTTTGCAAAGGGAATACTTTATTCTAACTTGTCAATAAACCCATACACAATCCCTAATAGGAATCAAATGGCAAAACCCTGTGATATGCCAAAGACAGTTTTTTTGCGTTTAAGTTTAAATAAGCTTCCATCATTTTATTTTCCCCATAACTAAACAGTGTAAGCTAATGAGAAAGAGCAAAGGGTGGGTCAGGGAAGTTGTTCTTTATCTCTAAATATGTCCCATTTTCTGAACTTCCCTTGACAGGCATTTTTAGCATGTATCTGTTATCAATCCTATATATGTTCCAGCTGAGAGAGCAGCACCGTTACTGCCTCAGGCTGGCCTGTGTTCCTAAAACCAAGCTACCTCGTGCCATGCACCTCTGGGACCAATGCTCCATGCTAGAAAAGAACCCAGACTCCAAACTCTCCCCAAGCTCCCCAAGAAATATTGACCTCACTTCTATTTCAAGGCTAGGGGTCGCAGTCATAACTGCTCAAGTACTTTCCCAAAGTACATGTTGAAACCGCACTGTTGAGGACAGCAACAGAGAGCATCCGCTTAGACTCTTGTACCTCCACCAATTGGCCATGAACAGACAAGAAACCACTTTTAGAGCCCCCATATATAAGCAGAAGGACTGGAGCAGCCTGAGCCCAGTTGGATTGATCCTTTCATGCCACTTGTAGAGATGCCTTTTAGCTGTGGGCACAGACTCGCTATGAAAGTGATCACTTTCTGTTTTCTAAGTCTCTTGTTTCTTCTACTACTCATCTATGAACTGTCTCAGATTTGTTTGCATTTTGTTACTGTAGTTGGTAAAGGACCCATTTGAGATTGGGGTCCCACTGAGCAGGTCTAGAGCCAGCCCTGCCATGCAGAGATCAAAAGAAGTGTTATTGTCATCCATGTTTTACCAGTGAGGAACAGAGTTGGAGAGTTAGTCTAAGAGGGTAGAGACAGATGTTGCCTGATGTTGCATTTGTGCCACAATAACAATTTTTTTGGTGGCACAAATGCTGAGCAAATAGACCCTTTGTTTTTGCCACATTAGTGGTGTGACAAAAGATACTAATAAATTATGCTGCTTTATTGCAGATGACATCTACTTTGTCTGTGGTGGCCTCCCGCCACCTCAGACAGGTGCCCTGGGAGCTTGAGGGGCCTGAACCTGTGTACCCTCAAGCACCTGGAGCAGCTGCCTGGATTTCCCTGCTCAGAGATGCATCTCAGGGGTGCATCTCTACAAACAGGGAGAACGTTCACAGGTCCTGGCAGATACCCAGGGAATCCCAGGTACCCTGTTCTACCATGCTGGGACCTACATTTACCCATGCCTCTTGCAGAGGCATTCATCAGCACAGGTCCCAGTGCAAGGGGGACAGAGCCAGGTATTCTCAGGCACCCCATTCCTCCATGCTGGGACCTGTTCTGACTCATACCTCTGCATAAAGCACAGGGCTTGGCCTGGAAGCGCAGAACACTGGGTTTTCCCCAGGTCCAGGCCACACCATGCTGCCCCATTCCGATATCTGGCTGACCCACGCAATTCTTGGAAAGGAGGCACAGTGTGGAGTGGGAGCCAAAGAATTCCCAAGGTCCCATGGCTCCATGCCAAGACCCATACCTCCAGGACCCAAATGTGCTGAGTAAATGGGGTCCTGAGGGCCCTGGCCACCTTTGGGAACATGGGGGCTGTCATCTGAAATGTTTAAAACTTTTCACATGTCCATCATCTTAGGCACCCTCTGGCAAAAATAAAAGTCAGTGCCTATGCCAGGACCCATGCCTGTGGGTTGATACAGGGCTCAGTGCAGTTCCCAGCAGGGAACAAGGCCCTGGCAATTCCCCATCTCCCACACTGCCCTGCACCTTGTTGCCATGGCCCATGCCAACCCATGCTTTAGGTGGAGACAAGGGGGCAGCACAGATCCTGAATGGGGCAGTGTGGAGGAGTTCTCAGTGCCCTGGTGCAGGGCAGTGCAGGAGCTGGGGAATCCCTGGAGCCTCACACCTCCTTGCTAGGACCTGTGCCAGCCTGTGCTTTCTGCTGAGGCATGGGTCAGCATGGGGTCCTTTGTGGAGTCATGGGGTGCCAGGGATTCCTTGGCTCCCATGCTGCCTTGAACCTCCATGTTGCTCCTGGCATCTGTGCTGCCTTGTGCCTCTGTGTGAGGCACAGGTCAGTGTGGGGTCTAATGCAGGGCAGCAGGGGATCTGTATAATCCCTGTGCAAGGGGAAGACATTGCCTTTTGTCTTACAAGGGGAATGGGGCCCAATGTGGGGCAAGGGGCAATGTATGTGTGACCCCACAAAATGCATCAGCTGTAGTGGAACATGTCCTGCCACAGCTGATCCACTTCAGTTGGTGACATCTGTTTCTACATAGAGAGACAGAAACTGAATTCATGTGTCCTGAACCCTATAGTTCAGGGTTTCAACCTGGACCACTTATGCACCACACAAACTCTGGCTTAAATTCCTTCTTGTTTTAATTCCATTCTGGTCCATTCCAGTCTAAGGCACTCTACTCCAATCTGCCTATAGCCATTCAAGACACTGCTGCAAACATCTTGTCCCCATCATGGTGGCTTGACCATATCAAGCCTCTTTCTGAATCCTTCTGCTGGTTCCCCCTATCCAGCACATCAACCGTAAATTATTTGTCTTCACTACCAAGGCCCTTCATGCCATATTCCTACCCTATACCATTCTATTTCCAACTCACCTTTCAACTCCCACCTCATATGTGCCACAGATGGCAGCTTGCATCACCTACTTGTTACATTTTTCAACAAGTACCACCTTGCTTTTTCCCATATAGCCTTTCATGCGTATGATTGGCTAACTGGGAACATCCACAATCATATAACCATCTTCAAATTTCTCCTTAAACTTTGCCCTCCAGATATCTAAAAGTCTTAGCAATGTTAAACAGCTGCTTGGTTGAGACTTGCTTGGTTTATCTCACTGATCAGCATTAGACCATTGTTTCCTTGACTCTCCTGTCTGTCTGTAGTATCAAGTTATATTATCTTTGGCTTAGATATTAAATTATTTGGAGATATTTTTGTTCCATGTTGGTAAACTGCCGACTCTAATGTGGCCTTGGTCCTTGACTAAGGCTCCTACATACTACCACAGTACAAACAATAAATAATAATAAATCAGTGGAGATACATCAGGGGTGAATTTGGCCTATGGTGCCAAAAGTAAATGCAGTAAATCACATAATATATCACTGCAACTGAGACACAACCACTGTCACGAATGGTGAAATACTTACTGCACTGGTTTAATATATTGCTGCCCCATGAATTCAACCCAATACAGCTTTTGCCTTTTTGTGACAGCATGTGCTATTGGCTTCCGTTCAATTTTTCATCCCCTCTAACCTCCGAGTACTTTCTTTTGGTGCTTACTGTGGTAATTACTCATTTAAAGGATGATCTATTTGACTGCTGAATATTCTAACAATAAGATAGCTTGTGGAAATGGCTAGAGGTTGTTTCTTCTAAAGGCATCCTCTGACAATAAAGATCCCGAAAGGTCATTGTCATGGGAAGGATTCTGATATAATAAAAGCCGTACCGCTTCTGTCTGTCTGTCCATAACGCTCCAGGCCAACTGTGCCTGCGTGGCCTGGAGTCTTAGGATAGGCAGATAGACAGGCAGAGGTGGAGGCGGGGTCTAAGGTGGGTGGGGCCAGACTGTGCTTCCCACTGTGGGGACTGGCCGTGTGGGGGTGTCGCTTGCTGCCATGGGGGGGGCATGGCTTACAACTGTGGGAGGGTGTGGGGGGCATGGCACAGTGCTGCAGGGTGCCATGAGGGGAGTGATCAGGGGCAGCTCCCACCAAATGCAGCACATGGCCATGGGGCAAGGCATGGCATCCTGCTCACTCCCTGCACAGCACCCTGCAGTCACACACCACACCCCCTCCCCAGGTGCAGGAAGAACCAAAACACGGGAGGGGTGTGGCGTGTGACTGCAGGGTGCCGCATGGGGAGCGGGCATGAGGGGTGCACCCTGCCCTGCAGCCACATGCTACAGCCATGTCGCCCTGCTGACTTCCCTCAGAGCTGCCTGCGACTGCGCACCTGCCCCCCTGCTCCCCATGTGGGGGGGTTGTGGCATGCAGCTGCAGGGTGCCACGCAGCAAGCGGGCATAGCGGGTGTGCCCTGCTCCACCCTATGTGCTACAGGTGGTGGTCACTGCCCACACCTCATGTGCCTCTTCCAAATGTGGCACCCTGCAGCTGCACTCCCCACCCTCCCCACAAACCCTGTTGCCCACAGCCAGCAGGTGCTCCTGGCATAGGGTGCAGCCATGCTGGGAGGCAGGGTGCACCACTGCAGGCTGCCACATGGGGAGCGGGCACGGGGGCATCAGCAGTGCCCACCAGCTGCAGCACATGGCTGTGGGGTGGGGTACAGCCCTCTGCCCACTACCTGCATGGCACCCTGCCACCACACCCATCCCCCCACCATGTGGGGAGTGCCTGCTCAGATGCATGGCTGCAGGGTGCCACATGGGAAGCTGGCATGCAGAGCATGCCCCAAGCAGTGGGGGGCATATCGCATGGCCGCAGGATGCTGCAAGGGCAGCAGCAGTGGGGGGGTGGCTGCCGAATGCAGCATGAAGCCGTGGATTGGGGTGCATCCCCCTGCTCAGTCCCTGTGTGGCACCCTACAGCCATACGCCACACCCCTCCCCACATGTGTGTGTGAGTGGGGCGGTGTGGCTGGGTGGGTGTGTGGATGTGGCATGTGGCTGGGTGGGTGGGTATATGGGTGTGGCATGTGGTTGCGTTTGTGTTTGTGTGTGGCGTGTGGCTCAGTGTGTGTGTGTGTGTGTGTGTGGGTGGGGGGGGGGGGGGGGGTGTTTGCTGG
>NW_005843258.1:13552-22414 GCF_000455745.1 Alligator sinensis | reverse complement strand
AGCGGCAGCAGCGCGGGGCAGTGGGTGGTGGGGCTCTGTCTCCACCACCCACCCGTCATTCTTGACAGGCACTTTGCTAGTCCATACATATTAGGCATGTCTACATGTGCATTACTGCACTGTAATTACGTTGCAGTAAGTTTAGTATTTGTAGTAATAGGTACTAACTTAATGAATGCGCAGTAATCATCGCTACTACTACACAGTATCCAGCGCACATCTTTTAGGTAATGCTAATGTGAAGTAGACTAATTCTGCTGTGTATTAGCGTGGCTTTTGCTGTGAAGCACTAATGCACAGTGGAATTAGTCTACTGCGCTTCTAGCATCTCATGTAGACACACCCACTGAGATCTAGCTTCATTATATCAGAATATGAATTGCCTGCTTCACTGCTTAAACTCAGATTATATCTATGGGGCCTAAGTTTGATCTCAGTTACAGGGCTTCTATAGCGGTCCAACCCTACTGACTTCTGGGGGTGTGCAAAGTGGGTCCTATTCAATTTGGATTCAGATTTGGCCTGAATCGGGGACAGTGATTCGATTTGTTGATTTGGATCACTGTCCCTGATTTGATTCGGCTGAATCCAAATCTGAAGATTCAATGCTGATTTAGAGAATCAGCAATTTGGACATAGACACAGCTTTAAATATTGTTTCTACATACTTTAAGGTACCGGTGTGACTTGTGAATGCTGAGATGCTGGGGCAGATGGAGTGTCCCAGAGGAGCATGGGGGGGCCCTCCACATGCTCGGTGGTGAACCCAGAAGTAGACAGGAAGTGCTTCTGGTCCACTTCTGGGTCTGCTGCCATGCACGCTGGGGACCCCCCCTGCGCTCTCATGGGATGCTCCATATGCCCCAGCATCACAGCTTTCACAAGCTGCCTGCTAACTAGAGGTATGTAGAAAAAACATTTAAAGCTCTATCTATATCCGAATCACTGAATCTTTCCGGATTTCTCTGAATCAATTCAGAGGGTTCTGATTTGATTTGGAGAGATTAAAGGGTCCTCTGATTCAATTCGGATTTGGAGATTCAGCCACTGAATCAGGCCAAATCTCCACCGAATCGTATCAGGGACCAAAGCTTCACACAGACCTACTGACTTCAATCCTGACTTATGTAATTATTAATTACTAGACCAGTGGTTCTCAAGTTTTTTGGACTCGAGATACCGACTTAAAGCCGCTCTCTCATCTTGGAAAATGCCAACTCTTAGCTTTCACTCATTTTTTGCCTACAGAAAAATAGTACAGAACGTTTTCTATTGCAAAGAATGCAAAAAAAATCACAACAGGTCAGAATGGGTTTGACACTATGGATTCCTATTTGAAATCTCTGAGTTTATCTTGTGAATCATACGTAGGCGTTCGTACACCTAAGTGCTAATATTGTACGGGACCTTGTAACACCCTTAAAAGAATCTCACAGCAACCCAAGGTGCCACAACATTCTTGTTGAGAATCACTGTGCTAAAGAGACTGACCTGGCATTTCTACAGTAGACTTTAAAGAAATATTTCAAAGGTACTGTAAAATAAAGTAAATAAATACCCTTAGGTCAAATAAAGGGTTGCTTAGAAGTAGTCTCAGGGCATATTGAGGCCGAGTTTAGATAAAATATACAAGAGAGGAATCTTCTAAGACCGTGTGGGGATGTAGGTTTCTTCTAATGTCAGGTATGTTATGCCTCTAGGCACCAAAATATGCAATTTAAATACTCAAAATCCCTCCTTACCTGATGTCTAACCTTAAATAGCATCCAGTGCATCTAAAGGTTTGCTTCTGAGCATGTGAATGCCCTAGGATATGTTGAGGTGGAAGAGTCTCTCAAATTCTCTTGCTGTACCTGTCCCACTTTGCTTGGGATACCTAACGATCCATTGGCCCAGAGTAGAGAAACAGAATGAGACTTACCCTTTAGCTCAGGCATTAGGGAACTCACCTGGAAGATACAAGACCAGTGAGGAGTTAACCTTGGTCTTTCACACCTCAAGTGGCCAGTTAAGGAAGTAAAGGAGTTGGATAAAAGAATCAGTCACCACTACTTCCAGTAGTAGTGATGACTGAGAAGTGGCTGATCTAGGCACCTAAATTCAGCAGAGGACTAATACATGTGAATCCCTGATAGGGGCAGGTGCTGTCCTGCAGGTGGAGTTTACCTAACTCTCTTTGAGGGGAATGGCTCACCCCACACCTCTCTGAATTCTCTATTAGCTTGCTTAGGCAGCTCAGGATGCTGGAATTTGTGTATCTTTTCTTAGGAACCTAGCTCTTCCCCCTGCACCGTATAGCAACTAAATAGGCATCTCACTTGGGATTTTGGTGTTCATGAGGGAGCAGGATGTCTGAAACTTAGGATAAATAATGACATCTATACACGTGACAGATCTTTGCTCTGACGTGTGCTAATTAGCACACATGGGAGTAAACTCAAGCGAGTATGCTGCAAGCCTGGCTGGAGCATGCTAATTAGCGTTCTCCAGTAGTCTCCGTGTCATGTGTATGCAGCATTGATCCTATGACCCCAGCTGACTTCCTGCCCTTTGGGCGGCGGGCTGGACTTAATGATGTTCCGAGGTCCCTTCCAGCCCTGATGTCTATGAAAGCATCCCTGCATTTCAAAATGGCAGCAGAGGCACTTTAAATAAAGCTTGTTGAATGAGTTTTAGATAAAGCGCCCCTGCTGCCATTTTTAAGTGTGGGACGCTGAATACACGTGAGGCTCTGAGAGCTGTTCTAATTAAAGTGTCCACCCTGGAGCACATGATTAGACACCCTAAGGGTCCAAAGAATCACTGAATCCCATTATTATACCCAAGACAGAGATTCCAAGAGGGAGGTGAAAGGTCCTGCATGCACTATGGGAAATTTCTGCATTTTAGTATGTCGCTGCAATATGATTTAAACAGTTTGTTTTCACCATAGATGGCGATTAATGAATGGTGTTCCTCAGGCATACCAAAAACTGGCAGTGTTCAAGGGTTTTGTAAGTTCTGGGGAAAAATGTTGCAATCCAGCTCCAGAATATGTTATCTTTTCAGAGTCAACAAAACCAAACTAAATATCTGCTCAAACTGAAAGTGATTAGACTTTTCTCAAGTGGCTCCTCTGTGCCCCGCTGTCTCAAGACTAATTAAATTGAAGATCTTTTGCTGCAACATCTTCCTTTTTATTGTTCCCAGGCAGTTCTAACCAACAGAAGCCCAGCAGATCCCATGAATTTCATGAATCCTTTAGTAAGTGGTATAACAATTTGTGGACCAGTGGACTTGTTTACACCTGCTTTTATGCACACTTAAACTTAGTACACACTTGCCTAATCACATTAAAGCAATTTAAGCATCTAACATGTTTTCTTTTTTTCCCTTATTTCACTTCCCCATTTCCTGTTTTTTCTATTACAATGTGGGCGCATCTACGATTTGAAGCAATAAACTCCAGCACATATTGCAGTGGAGTTTATTACTCCTGGGTATGCTGTTTGAATGTGCACCCAAAACCACAGCATGTTGAACTGGGTCGAAGTAGCCCCAGCTGGCAGGGGGTCCTGGGGGGTCAGTCTGCCAGCCCCAGGGCTGCTCCTGGCTGGCTCAACATACTGTGGAGGGGCTGGCTGGGGCATGAGGTTGCTTCAGTGTGGGATCTACCAGCAGGCAGACTCTGCACTGAAGCACCCTCATGCCCCAGCCAACTGGGTCGGTGTCTACACATGTGCTTGTAAATGCAAGTACTACCCTACTATGGAGTTTATTAGTTACTGCAGCCTAATAAAGCTACACATGTAGGCACTGAGATGTTCATTGTGGAGCTAATTAGGCAGCTCTACAGTAAACGTCTCATGTAGACATGCCCAGTGTCTCTTCAAATCTACCCCTCTTCAATGGCAAGCAAACTGCAATATTGTATCCACTAAGTGGCAATACTCACTATCCTTTATTGACAAGAAGAGTGGCTTTGATCACTGTATAAGTTTAAGACTGTGCAGCTGATATTAGACAGGTGTGGTTTTTCATAGAAAGAAAAGACAGAAACTCACAACGAGAATCTGGTGCCAGCCTATAGTACTTAGAAACATGCATCCTTTCTGACAGATATTAGAACCATGTTCTTTGTTATTGGCATGCCAGAAATCAGCATGATGTTTATCAGCTAGTTGGCTGGTCCAGGCTCACATAAGCGTTAGCAGAGATAATGACAAATTGTCCTGTGTGATTGGAATGTGAACATAAGCCTCAAATTACTTTGAGGCAGTCCCCAGATTGCCCAGTGCTGCTTCCTTACACGAAACTTACTCTAATTTTGTAAAGCAAGTTGTCAAATCAATGTCTCCCTGTCAAACGAAAATATATTTCTAAGAAATGCCTTGAAAATCCATAGAGGAAATGCAAGTGCAGTATCGTACTGATATGATTTCATTCCTCAGTCGATGCCGTAAAAATTGATCAGATCACATTTAATGGAGAAATCAATACAAGTGTAATTCAGGCAGCTCCAGAAATATTTATGAAGAACAGTTAAAAACCACTGATATGTTACAGGGGGATACTTGTTGTAGTATTATTAATAGCTAGGAGGACAGTGCTTCAACATATGATTTCTACAACATCTCTGTGATGGGTTTGTAGCAGCCTGTTATATGATGGGTTGTCATAAAAACAGCACAATCCTCCAAGTTGCCCTTAGCTAAAGATGGAATTTGTGTGGCTTGATATTTATCCATTTTGACCTTTAATGCCTTTTACAGTGTTTGTTGATGCAATAAAAAGCTACTTTATCTGTCTTGCATTGGTAGATGAATATGAATGCAAGCTTTCACGAGTCAGCCCTATGGCAGCCTGTTACTTCATTTCATATTTTAATTTAACTTCCCTCTGATATTTTGTTATGCCCTGCATTGTCTCTAATGAACCACACTCTGTGATTTGCTTGTAAATATATAGTGATAATTAAACTTATTGGTTAACAGTAGTTTCTGCTCCATAAGGCTAAAGGGCTGTATATTGTCTACTGTAGAGGATGTTAAGAGCTCACCAGCCAACATTGTGGGCTCTGCTAAAAGCATTCAGCACCTTTTTTAAGTCCTTGGAAGCTTTGCCTCTTCCTCCTCTTCTATGTTTTATCACTCTTCTTCCTGTCTTTCTTCCTATAATAAAGACTTCCCCTTCTCTCTCATTATAACTATGGCCTCCTACTTTTTCTCCAAACTCCTTTTAAGAGCCTGCATACATTGCAGGGGCTATGTTCCTTAAAATGTGTTAGCAGACCCTGCGTCTATGCCAGGTCACATAGCTGTCATGGCTGAGGGGAAGCTGTTTATTTCGAAGTAAGAGGAAACCTGGTTTTGTAGTCTAGTAGTTATGGCATTCCCTTTGGAGAGGCCATATCTGAGCTCTAGTCCCTGCTGCCAGGCTTGTTAATTTTTTTATTTTTTTTTTTGCCAATAACTAAATAATGTAAAATGTATGAAAATGTTTTGGTAGCAGGGGCCAAAATCCAGAACTTCCTCCTTCAAGGGAATGTCTAACCACTAGGCTACAGAAACATGCTCCATTTAGCTTGCTTTCCTTCATGACCCTTGCACTCCTGACTGCCCATGGCTTCAACAGGAAGCATGAAGGATGCCCATACACCATATATTCTTATGCTTAGGGCACTCCCTGAGAAGGTGGAAGATATGGATTTTAATCCCTTCAGGCTTAAAGTAGTACAGAACCCAGATCTTCCACTGCCTGGGCAAGTACTCTGACTATTGGGCTACTGTGGAAACAGTCACCCTGATCACCTGTCAGCTAGCACCTACCGTCAGAAGTGAGCATGACATTGCCAGATAGCAATTTTTTTTTTTAATGGAATTTTTTTTGTGTCCCAATTCAGCCAAATCAATTCCAAATCCGTGAGTCATTCAAGAACCATATGTGGCCCTATTACAGGCAAACTTCCTCCACCCACCCCTGCCTGGGGCTTCAGATGCTTCCAAATCCTTTGGTGAGCATCCTATGTGCAGGCCCAATCCCAGAGATTTAGGGTTCGGATGGCCCCGAGTTTTGCTTGCCCTCAGCTGTACGGCCACAGGAGCAAGCTAGGGAGGAGTCTCCCATTTCCATAAAGTCGGCATATAGCCAAGATCTTCCCACTGGAAGTGAAAGTAGGAGGTTAACTCTGCTTTATCTTTGTCAAGGTACTACCCCCTACCAAGAAAGTGATTTTCCCCTGCCAGTAGGAAGATCACCTTAGGGGTCATGGTATTTCCCCTGCCAGGTAAGTTCCCTTATGGCATTGATCCATCTGGACCTACCACAAAGACAGGTTAGTACAACCCATCTGAATAAGACACTGCCAGATAGCAAATGAGCAAATGTCTAATGAGCATCCTGTGTGAGTACATAAAGGGTTGGAGCGAGAGAGACACCTGCGCTTAGTAGTTTATGGTGAGTACTTAGGCACTTCTGAGCTTTCTCAGTCACCTTTGAGGGGGAATGGAGAGAAGTCTACTTGTCCCCATTCCTGGTATAATGCAAGTAGGTGCTTAAACCCAGTCAAACTGATAACTCTTTGGAGGGGCCTGTGCCTTCCCATCAACTGCACAAGGATCATAGATACCTAAATCTGGTCAAATTGGAACATCCTTCTGGGACGAGGCACCTACATTTGAGCTGTTTCAGTTCTTTAAGTATAGATGTCTATGTGACTAAACTAACTGAAGCCATATGGCACTCTCCAACAAACCTCTGCTATTAAGGCTTTCTGGAGTCATGAATCTCCATAATCAACCACCTGCCCTCTCATACTGCACATATTAAGACAAGTTAGCATATGTTCATCTATAGAACAGAGACCATTTTTAATGGATTGAATTAAGTGTTAAGAATTGAGCTTATCAGTCAATTTACTTACAGTGTAATGCTAGCCTGTTTAAAATGATAAAAAACACAATATGGTTTCATAAACCTGCTTAGGTATTGTATCTGCAACAGTGGCCAATGCTTGATATTTTAGAAAGAACCCATATCACATACCTGGAGAACACTGTATTACCATAATTAGTGCATTGTCATCCTTACTTCAGCTATTGAGAATTTCAGTCCTAAGTCATTCAGATTTGTAGTCCTTAATATTTTTATTCATTTTTATTATATATCTAATGTTTTGGGGTTTTTGGATGAATAGTCCATTTACGAAATGCAGAGTCAGAAACAATTAAATGTGGGTTGAATCTGGAAAATTTGTCAGATTCAAAAAAAATGTTTGGACATATTTCAACAAAAGACTTTTTCAATTAAATGTTTTATTTTAAAATGGCTAAATGTTTTATTTTGACACTTCCAAAAAATTAACTCTTTAATAGTTTTGTGTCTTTTTAAAAGCCGACCTGAACTTAAGAAAATAAAACCATTTTTTAAGAAGACTTAAATAGCCCAAAACATATTTAGGTTGTCACAAAATCAGATTTTCACTGTATTTATTCTGCTAGAAGAAATCTATTTTTGTTTGAACCAAATAATTTTTTCTCAGTATTTTGCAGTAGCTATGGAACTGAAAAATCCATGACTCACGTACCTGTGCACATTTTTAGAAAGGGGCAATTTGTTTTTAATATTAACTGCTCCAAAAATGGAATTTTTGAGGGGGTAAAACTGTTCATGAATTTGAGTAATATTTGGTAAAAGTTCCAATCAAATGAGAAAAAAGCTGAACAATGTAAAAAATATGAAAATATTTTATTTCAATATTTTTAAAAGAAATCTCTCACTTTTGAAATGGAAAAACATTTCATTTCCACATTTTAGAACTAAAACTTTTGAGTTTCCTTTTTGAATGGCATTTTGAGTTAAAAATTGACCTAAATTAAAAGAAAGGAAAAAATTAAGAACAGGATAAATAACCTAAAAACAATGCACAACCTTTCATATTATATTTAATAAAATGTTTCAAGCTGGCCAAAAATGAATTTTCTAAGAGTGTTTTGTTTTGGGCTTGCTGAAAAAAACATTTCAGTTTGAACTTGAACCATTTCTTCATCCACCAGCAACTTCCTGGTTTAGTCACTGAACTCAGAAGTCTGTACTGTTTCATAGTAGCTAGGGTCAGGATGGACCTGAACAGATCATCTAGCCTGACCCCTGCCACAGGCAGGAATGAATGCTGGGGTTACAAGAGCCCAGACACGTGATCATCCAACCTCCTCTTGAATTTGCCCAAGGTAGGGGCGAGGACCACTTCCCTGGGTGTGGGGTCAACACCCATTCAATCAACCTCTGAAAGGTCGCTGCAGCCCCATGGAGCCTGAAAGGCATCTGCCTAAATTTGTACAAGCCCCACAGTGTGCCGAATGCTGTCTTGGCCATATCTTCCCTTCTCAATGGCACCTGCCAGTACCCCTTTGCTAAATCCAGGGTTGTGATAAACCTAGCCTCTCCCACGTTCTCCAGCAACTCGCTAATCTGGGGAATGGGGAAGACATCAAAGTGGGATATGGCATTGACTTTCCTGAAGTCTACACAAAGTTGAAACAACCCGTCAGGCTTAGTTACGGCCATGATGGGGCTACACCAAGGACTCCAGGACTCCTGGATGATACCTTGTTTCAACATTTTCATAATTTTCTCGCGGATTGCCTGGTACCTGTGGTGTGGGATACTCCTCCACTTTTCCCTCACAATCTGCCCACCTGGGGTTATTATCTGATAAGTTATAGTTTCATAGTAGCTAGAGTCAGGAGGGACCTGAACAGATCATCTAGCCTGCCCCCCTGCCACAGGCAGGAATAAATGCTGGGTTCACAGGACCCCAGACAGGTGATCGTCCAACCTTCTCTTGAATTTGCCCAAGGTAGGGGCGAGGACCACTTCCCTGGG
>NW_005843258.1:12916-13229 GCF_000455745.1 Alligator sinensis | reverse complement strand
CGGGTGGCCCTCCTCTGAACCCTCTCCAGGCTGGCCACATCCCTTTTGAAGTGTGGCGTCCAGTACTGGACGCAGTACTCCAAGTGTGGCCTGACCAAAATCGCATAGAAGGGGATTATCACCTCTCTGGACAGGCTTGAGATGCACATTTGTATGCACGACAAGGTATGGCTGGCCTTGCTGGCTGTGGTCTGGCATTGGCGGCTCATGTTCATCTCAGAGTCAATAATGACTCCAAGATCCCTTTCCGCCTCTGTGCTTTCAAGAAGGGAACTCCCCAGCCTGTATGTATGCTGTGGATTCCTTCTCCCAA
>NW_005843258.1:4994-12436 GCF_000455745.1 Alligator sinensis | reverse complement strand
GCACCTGGCCAGATGACCACGAATGCTCATACAGCCAGGCCAAGGGCTCCGTGATGACCCCTGCCAGCTCCCTCAACACCCTTGGGTGGAGGGCATCTGGACCTGCAGATTTAAAAATGTCTAGCCCTTCCAAAAGATCCCTAATTACATCTGCATTGACTGAAGGCTTGATAGAGCTATCCCCAAGATTGTCCCTACCTCTGGTAGGTGGGATATCCCGGTCCCTCTTCAAGAAAACAGAGTCAAAGAAACTGTTCAAAATATCAGCTTTCTTGTCTGGTGTGGCCACCAGATTACCGTTTGTGTCTTGCAGGGGCCCTACATTGCTTGGTGCCCTCTTCTTGCTCCCAGTGTACTTGAAAAAGGACTTTTTGTTGTCCTTAATCCTGGACGCTAGCCTGAGCTCCATCTCTGCCTTGGCCTTCCTAATAACCCTCCTACACTCCTGGGCTGAGGAAGAGTACTCCTCCTTGGTGATAGTTCCTCCCTTCCACTGGTTGTACACCTCCTTTTTAGTCCGCAGGCATTGCTGAATGCCCTTGCTGAGCCAAGGGGGTTTCTGAGCACTCTTAGCAGCCTTGCTTCTCCCAGGGACTGTTATCCTTTGGGCCTGAAGGATCACTCCCTTAAGGTACGACCATCCCTCATGGACTCCCATCTCCTCTCCCTTCTAGGCCCTTAGTGCCTCCCCCACTAGTCTCCTAAGCTCATTGAAGTTGGCCCTTCTGAAATCAAGGGCTTTAGCCTTGGGGTGAGCCCCTGATGCCCTGTGTTGGATACTGAAATCCAGTAGGTGATGATCGCTATTGCCCAGGTGGCCAAGGACCTGCAGTCCCTTCACCAGGTCATCCCCTGTGGCCAGGACCAGATCTAGCAAGGTGTTACCCCTAGTGGGGCTGTGCACTTCCTGGATAAGGTACACAGCCCCACTTTTGTTACTAGTACTGATTGTATTAATTAATCATGGCATTGTAGAGAAGTAGGGCTGGAAAGGACCTGCACTGGTCATCTAACCCAACCCTCTGGATGAGGCAGGCTCTTTCTACTTCAGTTTAGTTCATTAAGGCTGCATCCAGACAAGTATGTGGCACTGCAGACCCATCTGCTGCGCCACACACTGCACATGCAGGTGTTCCCTGTGTTGCTACCTTGCACTGTGTAGGGTTTTTTGACCCTGAGAGATTCCAGAGTACAAAAAACCTACACCAAAAAAAAGCAGAGCAGCACATGTGGTGACATTGTGTGCCACCCGAAACTGGAGCCTAGTTACCAGAACCACACTCCGGCTGCTGGCCAGGCTCCCAGCTGCAGAAGTGCCATGGCTGCAGCTCCCCAAGGCTCCCAGGACCCCAAGTAAGGCTTTGCTGCCCCCAGCCTCCCCTACACCACCCAGGGTAACCTGCAGTGCTCCAGCATGGGTGGCACAGGTGTTCCCCAAGGACAAGTGATAGTAACACAAGGTGTGCTGCTGCTATATGTTCCCAGAGAAACAAATGTCCATGCTTGTCTTGTATTTAATGAGGTTTTTATGAAGTCTATTGAAGCTAGTCCCTTCTTAAAATTTATTGAACTGATGTTTTAAAATATATCTTCTTCAACAGCCTATATCCTATATGAACCACAATGTGAAGTCAAGAGAACCACAACTATAGGAGTTTTCCTATTTGTACAGATAATCTTAGTCTTTCCTGTTTTGATTGAGCATTATAGAAAATACTTGGATTATAAACTTGGTCATCCAAGAGGATAAAATACATTTAAAAATACTATTTGCCAGAATAATTGGCAAAATGTGAAACAGGCCAAACTCTTGTTTGACATAAAATTCCACCGAGTATCACCTGTAAGGAGATGATTAGACCATTTGACACTAAAGTCAGAGAATGAATACAAATTCCTTTAGAAAATCTAGGGAAAACAAATGACATTAGATAAAAACTGCTGCTTTTAAATGTGTACAAGTCTAGCAAATGAACCATGAGCCCAACAGCTATAATAATAGTCATCATAATAATGGTAACGCATTTAACAAGAGCTTTAACAACATGGAATCAATAATGAACAAGAGATACCAAATGTCATAGTCAGCTTCATGGTTTTATTGCTTCTCCAGAAAAAATGCACCCCTCCCCCCCCCCCCCCCCCCACAAAATATGGCACAATTTTGCACAGCTACTAGTCTGAGACTACTTCCAGCTTGAATAATTTATACTTATGGACTGACAGCTAAATCCCCATGGAGCCTCACTGATTCCAACATAATACTATTGGGATGCAAATAAATTGAAACAGTGACATTTACAGGATACTACTGTTCTTCAGGAACCTGTTTGTTTTATTCATAAGAACCTTAAATACAACTTCCAGGCCTCTAGCTGTAGAGACTTAGGGGCAGCCAGACTGGGTTATCTGAGCGGTAAGATGGAGGGATAATTTTTGAGAGTGGGGGAATGGTACATGATGAAATGCAAAGCTTTGGAAGGGTTAGACCAGAATTACATTTGGTCTGTGATGTATAGCTTACTATTTTATCCAACATTTTTCCTATTCTAAGTCTTGCATTTCTATTTGGGCAACATATGCTATCAGACTCCCATACATTGCAGTGATTTATAACATCAAAAAAAAGCTTAGAAAGTAAAAGAAAGTTGTACAGTTTCAGACACTGCATGATCTAAACCTAGCAACTGCTCCAAACAGCTTTTTGTGCAGGTATCTGTCGCATGACGACTTACTACTTGCATTTTAACATCTCATTCCTACTACGCCCATTAGTACAAGTAATTGAACTCAAAGCCTGTTCCGACAACATGACGTACTCCACAAACCTTCCTTCTAAATGGAAATGACTGCACCATCCTATTAATTTCCCTTCCAGGCACCTCAAAGTTTCATTAATATTGTTCTCATTTCATGTTTACTGTCATGATTTCTTGCATTTAAATATGATTAAATATACACTAATAGCTGTTTCAACCCCACTTTACATCATGGTACTTCAAGCTTTGTAACTGTAAGTAGGCCATCCAAAACAAGAATAAGAAATAAAATTCTGTGTCCTTAATGTGAGGTGTCTTCTTTAGCTTCTGTTGCTTGTCTTTCATGACATCTCACCAGAGCTATTTATGTCTATGGGGAGTTAGCAGAAAGATCACATATTGTACAGAGAGCACAGTGTTAAATTTATGCAAAGTGAAGAAATGTGTTATCTCAAAAAATATTTATTTCATAGCTTTTCCCTGGAGGGTTGTGTTTTGTTATATCTTTAAGGACAGCAGCACTATATTAGCATCATGTATAAAAAAAACCCATAAATATTAAGAGCAGGTTTAATCTGTAGCATTTATATAAAGCAATACATCAAGCTCAGCATATTGTAAGGAAAGAAAATAAACACATTTTCAGCACAAGATGTCTGCTTTTTCAACTAGCCTTAGAAACTGGAGACAAAGCCAGCTGAAGGGGAAAAAAAGATGTTGAAAAGAAGCAGGAGGATGTGGCAGTAGCTCCTTTCATATTTCTGTTGCTTTCACGTGGTATAATTCTTTTCAAAGGTGTTTGAATAGTTAGAGCCAGATAGTAGCAGTTCAGAATGCGACAGAGAAATGTAGTTGGTATCTGAAATAACAATAGATCACATCTAGGTGGCTAGTGAAAAGCAAACATCTAT
Source organism: Alligator sinensis (assembly GCF_000455745.1). Taxonomy (NCBI): domain Eukaryota; kingdom Metazoa; phylum Chordata; order Crocodylia; family Alligatoridae; genus Alligator; species Alligator sinensis. The sequence goes on along the minus strand of NW_005843258.1, from coordinate 8,766 downwards.
AGAGGAAACGGCTACCATTTTATTCCCTCTAGTTGCATCTAAAATATACTCTTATGCAGCACTCTTCATACTGTCATTCAAGGACTCCAAACAAATAATTTCCATATAAAGAACAAAAAAGATAGAAAATTGCTGTTTTCAAGGATATCTAATTAAAAAGCAAGTCCCATGTTTAATAGTGGAATGGCTTGGTCTTTAGGATGTTCATTGTATCTGGTTGCTTTGCTCTCCAAAGGCAGCTCAAAAGCACTTGGATAGACTGTCCTGATGAAAAGTGTCCCTTTTTGTGTGTGCGCCAGTATCTTGCATTGATTATTCACAGTGGGAGTGTTGGTAGGTGTTGGAGCAGAACAATTTTATTTTTACCCATGAAATCATATGCATGTAGGCATGATTTAATGGGGAGCAGCCAAAACAATTTAAAAAATAGTCAGTGCTTAATATAAACATTTTGTGGGCTCTTAGGGGTCTGCTGTCTTTTAAACATGAGTGCAGAGGCATTCATGAAGATCCTGTTAACCTACTTTAAAGTTTTATTTTTAATTCTTATAACTCTTATATACCTCTAAAGGAAATGTAAACTGTTAGTTTTGTTAATTTTATGGCTTATTTATTATTGGCTATTGATGTCAATGGATTTCCCACTAACGCTCTGGATAAAACTTCCAACTCAAAATGGTGTCTGGGGCTTGGGACAGACATTACACATAAACTGATTTAAGTGATCAGAAACTGGTTTAATCTTGTAACAGAACAGATGTTCAATGCACATAAATCGGTTTGAAAATGTCTGAAATTGGTTTGAGATAAACCTGGTTGAATGTAGTATCAGATTTAAGTGATTTGGGTCAAACTGGTTTATGCAATATCTGTCCCAGACCCCTTGCTGGTTTAAGTTAAATCAGACTCCCCCAGCTTCCTGGCATGCTCTCTGGGCTGTGCAGGGCTCTCTGCCCCACAGCAGAGCTGGCTCCTCCCCTCTGCTCCCTAGCTCAAGCTCCAGAAGAGTCTGCAGGCATCTGCCTGGCTTCCCTCTGCTACCTGCCCTCACCACTCCCTGCTAACCAGGGATCCCTGTCCCCTCTGCCTTACACAGACACCTCTCAGCTTTACCTAGCAGACCACATGCTGGCTACGGTCTGTGCTATGGGAGACCAGACAGAGGGAAACAGGACAGGCTTAGGGTTCTTTGGAGCTAATCAACAGGTAGTTGGTAATATCCCTCCTTCCTTGGAGCAAGTTGTTTAAGAAGCACCCCCTGCCTTTTAGCCTAAGCCACTGCAGGCATGCACCTGAATTTTCTCAGTCCAGAGGGATGTCTGTACAGTTATAAACTGATTCAGCCTAGGCAGGTTAAACTAACCTGCAAAGATTGAATCAATTCAGGATCAGGCTTTTTGAATGTCTGTCCCTAGCCTGGAAGTAACTCCATCCAAAGAATCATTAAAGGCATTTTGAGTAACAACATAAGAATAAAACTAGATTTGACCTTGTCTCTTAACTCTGTTGAAATCCTTGCTTTACTTTGCCCCCCATAAAACATTATTTTAACCACTTGTGGACCAAAACTCTTTCTCCTATCACTCCTCCTTTTTGACCTGCCTATCACAGAATACTGTGGTTCACCTTGACAGTTTCACCTGGACTCTTCTCTTCTTTTACAGGAAAGTGAAACTATGGGTCTGAATTCTTTATTGTATCCACTTCATGCAGGAAAGAAGGTGCCCATTTATTGCTCCCTCGATTTTCTCTTAATTCCCAGGCAAAGAATAGAGCATCCCACGTGTTGTCTGAAATTCTTATTCCCTTTGGGAACCATATACCATTTAGGAAATGCTGGGTCTTGATATGTTTTTGGCACTTTTCGTGTCCTTAAAACACATTCTGCTGAGGAGCACTGCAGGCAGGAAAATAGAGGATTCCTATGCTCTGCCAGCTCTGTTCATGCTGGAGACTTTGAAGATGTCCCTAGCACATGACCTCAGAGACATTTCTTGTTGCTTTGTGCAGTCTGAGCAGTACCAAGGGAAAGGAGATGAATTGTGAATCTGGTCCTTTTTTCTAAACTTGCTGCAGACCAGCTTGCTAAGGCCAGCAGTATTCCTTCCCCACAGAAAACAGGCTCAACCTGTTTGCAGTGCCATCACCTTCACAGGGGTGTAGGTTGCAGCTGTGTTGGTCTACAGATATAGGCAGACAAGGTTTTTGGGGTAAATCTGATATCTTTTATTAGACCAACTCAAATAGTTGGAAACATTCTTCTTTGCAAAATATCAAAAAAATACCCAAGCGCTTGCAAATAATTTTTCCAACTATTTGAGTTTGTCTAATAAAATTGATCCGATTTACCCAAAGAACCTTGTCTGCCTATCACCTTCACAGTGCTCATAGCTATTTCTGTGTCTAACTGAACAGGGTCTTCCTTGTTTTTCAAAACTCCTCTAACTCTGCTGATTTATTCCGATTTTGAATTTGCATACTCTCCGTCTGTCTACTCTGCTCCTCTAGTTTCCCTCTTCACTGCTGTTTCTTCAGGATTGTGTTGCATTCTGTGATTTATACCAGGCCCATAAACATGATATTTTTTTAGAGCTATGTAATAATTAATTTATCAGGGAAGTGACCAAATCGTGGGGAAAAGAGTAACCCCCCCCCCCTTTTTTTGTTCAGTCTTTTTAAACAAAAATGAAAAAGGACATTGTTTAATTTTGGGTTAAATAAAACAAAATGTTTTGTGTCATTTTATTTACACATAAAGAAAACCCAGCTTCAGAATGAAAAACGCAACCATGTCATTCCAGAAACGTGAAAATGAAACCTTGACTTTAAAAGAAACCCAAACATATGTTTGTTCAAAGCTGTTTACCAAATTTTGATCCAAATTCACAAATAGTTTTGCCCTTTTTTCTGTGAATAAGCTATTTGCACACAAAAAATGTGTTCAGCTCTAACCCGTTTAGAGCGTTCTCCTCTCCACCCACTCTGAAACCAAGTTACTTTTACCCCTTAAAACTCACCATCAAACCTTTTTGTATCTTTCCTCTATGAATGACACTTTTCTTTCTTAGCTATATTATGATTCCACATATAAAATAAGATATTATATTAAAACAATTTGTAATATCTCCTAGCATTGGAGTAATCAGTGTCAAGACCTCTTGGTCCTATATACTCAAAAAACATAGACAAGAGGCAATCTGATGTGTCCATGTTTATGTGCGGGCCGCCTCCCGCTCCCATCCATGTCACCATGAGCGGGCCAGGAGCGATATGCGGACCCGTCTTTGCGCATGCGGGCTGTGGCCAGCAGCCTGGGCACGCGGGGTCGGAGAGGACCGGTGGCGAGCTAGAATTAGTTACGGATGCATAATGGTTGATTTAAAGATTATTTACTTACACCAAAGATGGTCGTGGTGTAGGCTGGACAGTTTCCAGGTTCAGCTCCGCTTAAATCCCTGTTAGAGGACTACGACAATTCGGTTCGTGGCCCCAGAGTTATTGAAGCTCCGCGGGTTCGGTTCGGTATTTGGCCCCGGAGTTGTTGAAGCTCCGCGGGTTCGGTAGTTTCTTGTATAGGAAGGGATACGTCTAGGAATTTATCGGCGACGGAGAGAGGCTAGAAGCTGTTCGTTCTTTTCCCCGGAGTGGTTAAGGCTCCGCAGGTTCAGTTATTCGGCCTCTATTGCCTTTTAAGGAAAGCGTTGGGTACGTAAGGATCCGCAGCGCTTAGAGATCTTCACGCTCTTTCTCTCGAACTCCAATTGCTTTCTCT
>NW_005843258.1:0-4919 GCF_000455745.1 Alligator sinensis | reverse complement strand
CTAAATACAAATGGCGGGAACTCCTTGCACCGAGCATTTCTTAGATGCAAAAAGAAATGCACCATGCAAAGAAAGCTTCAAATTGGCAGGAATACTCTTTTGCACCGGGGTTCTCTTCTGTAGCAGAAAACTCTACCGTGCAAAGAAGCTGCAATTTAGCGGGAACATAATTTAGCGGTGCCGAAGCGCACAAAAACAAAAAAAAATCACAACTTTGGGTTGTGACAGTTTCACCTGTAGAAGCTTTCTAGTCTAAACACAAAATCCTAAAAGAGAATCATGAAGAGTGTTCTTCATGCAGATTGCAGGGTCTTAGGATTCAAGTCAAGTTAAGTAATTGCTCTCAGGGCCCACAGATTTGAACTTTGTCACAGACTATCTGCTATAAATTTCAAAACCAGAGGTTTTGACATACTTGGTCAAGAGGGGGTGCCTCAGATGGAAAGAATGAGAGAAGACAGAAAGGACCATATTGTCTCCCTACATCAGTACTCTGCCAGCTGCTACTGCAGAGGTACCTGGTACCAGCAGGGCACTGCTTTGAGGAAGCTCAGCACAGCATGGTTTCCATTGTGCCGGAGGTAGTGTGCTGTCAAAGCACAGCAAGAAAGATAGAGTCAGCAAAGGAATCAAAGGGGGAATACTAAAGACTAGATAGGGATGAAAATAAAAGCCTCATCCAGTGTAACTCCTGTCCAAGGGGAGGACTTCAGAGGCAGTGGTTATAAGAGACCTTAGGGCCAAAATCATCCTTCATGTAACTCCTATGAAGTAAAGGTTATGAGTAGGCTGAGGAGTCAGGTGAATGTACATGTGACGGCAAACAAAGTGCTTCATGTCGTCCCTTAGGACTGCGCTGCCACGAGACTGTGGTCAAGGTGCCTGAGATGGTATTTTTTTCCACCAACCTTGCTTTCCTCAACACTGCAGACATTTTTTGCATAACTGTGATGACAGTTTTGAATTAAGCAAAGTCCATCAGGTCAGTTAAAAGGATTTGAAAGAAGCAGAGAAATTATTGGCCACTGAGATCCATGCATTTGCCATTTCCAGTCAAGTGCTGCTACTTCTTGTGTCTGACTTCGACTTGGAAGACAATGCACAGGCCTCAACTGACAAAGAATGCAGCTTTCTGCCTTCTCCATGCTTGGGCTGTCAGGTACACATTAGCCCCATGTTCAAGTTCCCTCACCAGCTCCAGGCAACTCCTGATACAAGTTGAAGTTTTTGGTCCTAGTTTTTGAAGAAATTAAGGACTCAAACCCAAATGACATGAAAGACTGAATTTCAGTCTATAAATCACCATGACAATTTATACCCCCCAGGGACAATGAAGATCACAAAGCCCAGGATGATGCATGTGGTAGAAGCATGGGCAAAGCATTCTCAGCTGTGGGAATCCTCCTCTTCCAGAGGAAATCAGGCAAACCCAGTCTTGTTTCAGCTTTATAGAACATTTTTAAATCTTCCTTACACTCACAGTATGACTTCCCCCTTTGACTCCTAAACCTCCACCAACAACCTAAACAATCTGCCAGAGATCTCCTCCAAAATCAAGCAGAAAAATCAAGTAACCTCAACAGGTGGTTTTGTCCCAAAAAGGGAAAAGTCTCAGACAGTACATGAAGTCCATGAGGAGGTTTGCATTTTCTGTTGATTTTACATAGAATTTGTTCAGATATTACAATATCTGGCATCAGTATTCAGTGATGTAATGTAGAAATAACTCCAAAGTTTAGGGAGTTTGGGGAAGAGCAGGAGATCATTAAAAGGAGCAGAAGGAACCCAAGCAGACACCATGATATTGAAGAGGATAAGAGGAGCACCTGAGTTGGTTTGGAAATGTCACAGGTGCTTGGGAGACCCATATAGCAATTAAAAAAAAATCTTTCAAAAAATTCTCTGGACAGTTTATGAATATGAATAAAATGTGATTGGATTGTTGTTCTGGTTTGTCAAAGCAGCCTGAGTATGTGGACCCTAGTTCTGATTTTGAGTAATTTTGCTGCTTGGATAATTTTACCCAGAAGTAATTGGAGGAAGGGGGTAGAATAACGAAATGGTTAATGAAGCTGAACTGCCTGTGGATAAATCATTAAGGCTAAATATTCATGCCAAAATTCAAAACCACTGAAAATTCAACTGTTTAAAACTGAAATTGAGATTAAGCTCCCAAAAGATTAACGACTTTTTAAGCAATCCTGGGTAGATTTATTTATTTTTCTTGTGTGCGTGTCTGTTGTCAAACCTGGCAAAACTAAGCATTCAAAATGCTTGAGTCAGGGCTCGGAAAACAAGAAGACTGGAAAAAAATAAGATTTAAAATTATATTTAATTATCTCAAGTTATTAATTCTTACTTGATGTTTTGGGGTGTTTGCATCTGCCTGTTGTTTTTTGAGCCTGGAGGGTCTGCACTTTTAAACTTTTCTTGGAACCAAGAGGCCTAGAAATTGTAAAAAAATAAAAAATAAAAGTGGAGATTCTACAAAATCATTTGACTCCAGGCACTGAAACTTTAAAGAAGACATTCAGCATCACAAGATGCAGAACAAAATGACAAGGGTTTGTGGCATTGCTTTTATTCTCTATATTATTGCAAGATAGTGGGTTAGACTTCAATTGCAGTATTGCCAAACTCAAGAGATAAAAAATCATGACTCAGACCAAGGAAACTAAGAGACTAGCCCCAAAATCTCAAGTTTTAACATAAATATCAATGTACATGTTTTTAACTGTCTTTTAACTTTTTAGCTCCCCTCTCTTCTGCAAATGTTTATGTGGTAATTCATGTTGAAAAGTCACCCCTTACTGCACATGAAAGTGTACATGCTTGCTCACACGGAGACTCCATTTTTACCATCTCTCACCTTCCCCTGCAATGGGGGAACTGCCATTCATTTCCTGTTACTATCTTTACTTCTCCTCTTCCCAAGACTAGTTACAACACTTGTATGACTGCCTCCCTTCCCTGCCTCTTGTCTGGATCTCCTGAACCTGAACTCAGCAGCACCTTGTGTCTGACTCAAAGGTATCATAGAAATGGCAGGCTGGAAGGAGGCTCTCAGGTCCACCCCCCTGCTCTAAGATAGGATCAAGTCCGTAGCAGATATTCTTTATCCTCTTCTCCACAGCCTCCCTAGACAGCTGACTGCGCTGCCTATTTCACTGATCTTATAGTTATCACGTTGCTTTCCCCTAATAGCTAACCTAACTCTCCCTTGCTGCAAATTAGGCCCTCTCTGTCTACGAGACAAAATATTCAGCGTGCCTCCCCTCATCCTTCTCTTTTCAAGCCTAACAAACCCAGTTTCCTCAGACTTTCCTTCTGGGTCACATTTTTCAAGCCTGTTTTAATTCTTCTTGCTCTCTTTACACCTTTCTGGAAGCACAGTACCCCAAAACGAATGTAGCATTCCAGTTATGCCCTCACCAGCAGCAGCTCTGTGTAGAAGACAATAACTACCTCTCATACTGCACTTCTGCTAATGTATCTCAGAATGAAATTTGCCTTTTTTGCAAATTCACAACACTGCATACTCCTATTCAGTTTGTGATCCACTGTAACCCCCAGGTCCTCTTCTTTATGAGCACTGTTGCCTAGCTGATTATTGCCTTTTATTCCCCTGCCTCCTGCTTTCCTAGGAAAAGTGGTGTGTGAGGTGCCAGAGCTGATGTTTTCTGCACCCTCTTAGACTTAACATCCGGTACATGGTTGCCTTTGTTTATGGGTAACTGGACTCCATGACGCTGGGGATCCCTTCCAGTCTTATGTTCTTACACTGTGTCTCTAGAGTTCTTAGTCCTTAACTGTTGATTCCACGTACCATCGTAATACAAGAGAATAAATTGCAGATAAGTTCTGGATAACATCCTAGACTTCGATTGCTTTTCCTCACTATAAAATTGCATTGCATTAAAACATAACTTGGAGAAGGTATATTCTGTGTTCAACCACAGTGATCACAAAGGCAAGGTAGAAAACTTTTTCAATGGTCTGAGTTTTCAATGCTATGGTAGCTGGTTAAAGGTATATCTTCATCCCACTACGGCTTCCAGCTTACAGGGCTTGTCCCCACCTAGCTTTCCTGCAAGGTCACGGTCAGTGTTGTGGTGATGACTGTAATGCCTCAAGCATACGTTCCAAATCATTGCATTTTTCTAACGAAGTAAAATCTTTAGGTAGTTTCCTGAACACAACCAGAATCCTAGTAAGTCAGGATCTTCCTATCACAAATAGGCTGTCTTCAGACTGATATATGCTAGAAGTTAAGCTAGACCCTACCCTGTTTCTACTAAGCTGAATGGAAACTTGGCCTTCATAGGAGCAAAATTAACCAGTTACAGCAGCAACATTCAAAACATATAAAGTCAGTGCTCTAGGGCTAGTTAAAGTAAAGTATGTATGTTAGAGCCTTGTTACACACTGCACTTTGAGCTGGTCAAATGTTGATTGGTGTTAGTGCTAACTCCAGTTCGGAACAGTCAGACTTTAAGGCTAAAAACCTTCTCTAACTTTTCCCCACTTACACAGCTGTGACTTGTCACCAGAGGGCTAGTGAGCAGGGGCCAGACTAGGCACTACAGCTGTGAGTTGCCACTACAGGGCTGGTGAGCCAGGGCAGTCTTTTATCCCTGCTCTAGGTGGGGGGAATGTGAGAGCTGAGTGGTGTGAGCAGAAAAATGATGCAGGGAGGCAGACTGTTAATGGGATGCGGGTGGGTAATGAAATGGGAGGTGGAAAGGAAATCAGGGTCGAAGAAAGGGTGATGAAATGAAGGAAGGATCAAATAAAAAGTATTTTTTTTTTTAAAGGAAGTAAATTGCAGGAGCTGGGAGTGGTGAGAGAACATGCTTTTGGAAGAGCAATTGCCCTTGTCTGGGAAGGTAGCCCCAGTTCATGGGGACCCAATCTGGCTC